>NW_017671231.1:85208-85385 GCF_001879085.1 Nicotiana attenuata
TATATATATATATATATATATATATATATATATATATATATATATATATATATATATATATATATATATATATATATATATATATATTCCAAAAAAAATGTTATACCTTAAATTAAATACCCCCTTCGTCTTCTTCTCCTTTCCCCCATTTTTTTTATGTTTCTGCTTCTGGTCCCC
>NW_017671231.1:85836-114141 GCF_001879085.1 Nicotiana attenuata
TTAAATTATAAAACAAACACACACAAAATAATCAAAAATATTGAATTTTACACACATAAATATTCATGATAGTTTGGTGCTACTGAGCCTCAAATATCAAGCCTGGAACCCATTAAGAATTTAAATTATAAAACAAACACACACAAAATAATCAAAAATATTGAATTTGACACACATAAATATTCATGATAGTTTGGTGCTACTGGGCCTCAAATATCGCACCCGGAACCCAATAGGTATATATATTTAAGAATTTAAATTATAAAACAAACACACACACAAAATAATTAAAATATTGAATTTGACACACATAAATATTCATGATAGTTTGGTGCTACTAGGCCTCAAATATCGAGCCTGGAACCCATTAAGAATTTAAATTATAAAACGAACACACACAAAATAATCAAAAATATTAAATTTTACACACATAAATATTCATGGTAGTTTGGTGCTACTGGACCTCAAATATCGAGCCTGGAACGCATTAAGAATTTAAATTATAAAACAAACACACACAAAATAATCAAAAATATTGAATTTTACACACATAAATATTCATGATAGTTTGGTGCTACTGGGCCTCAAATATCGAGCTGGAACCCATTAAGAATTTAAATTATAAAACAAACACACACAAAATAATCAAAATATTGAATTTGACACAAATAAATATTCATGATAGTTTGGTGCTACTGGGCCGCAAATATCGAGCCTGGAATCCAATAGGTATATATACTTTGTACAATTAAGTAATAAACATACAATTAATGTTGTTTAATTTACAGTTGACGACATGGACGCGCCTATACATCCCGGCCCTTACTCTCTTGAGCTATTAGTGCTTCAGGGCGATCATAGGTCCACCCATATATGGGAGGGAGAGTTACTGTCCCAGACTCTCCGCGCTAGGAGAGTGGACGACCTGTGGGATTTTCTGAGGCCTAGAGATCTCCACGAGAGTGTAGTCCATCGCCTCCAGGATACGGGTTTCTATAGGATTATTGAGATCGGGCGGATACAGGTTGACTGGGCTTTGATCACGGCGTTGATTGAGCGGTGGCGACCGAAGACGCACACTTTTTCACCTGCCCATTGGCGAGGCTACCATCACGCTGCAGGACGTGGAGGTTTTATATGGCATGCCCGTTGATGGCATGCCCGTTTCACTACCTATTGCCATGAGATCTATGGCACGTGATGCTTATTTGGACATGCTGCAGCAGCTCACGGGTTTTAGGCCACAGGACGAGACTGCATCAATTGCTGGTTTAAACGCCCAGAACACGTAATTGAATATATATTCTGGTTTACCCTGACTCCGCTCAAGCTTCCATTCAACAACCGTCCCGGGGTTAAACTGCTACAGTGCAGCCATGTACCTAGGCAAATCTGCAAATGACTCATCCCAGTTACCATAGACTATTTCAAACGCTCGTTTGCGTCCGAGGTATGCCTTTCTTTTAGTAATGGTATGGCCATGTTCCTGGTGGACTGTTGTAATGCACTCTTTGATATTATACCTTATGGACGCTTCGATGTGTGGAATAAGAACAAGAGAAATCAAATCAATATCCAAGTTGAAGTGATTTCCGTTGAATGTGTCTATTTCGCATGTGTGGGTGGGAATGTATTTACCCACTTTCCACAGACCTATCTTCTTCTTGCTCGCACGCAACATCCAATGACATGGCCAAAACCACCTGCGATAAACAACCTTGTATACAACCAGACTTAACTCCCTTACCGTCATCTCACGGCACTCTTTTACGTTGTGCATTTTACAAGCCTTGCTTAGGCGCGCTTTATCAGGAAAAAGCATGCCCTTTGCCAGCACCGTTGGTCTAGACTCATCCCACATTGCTGTCCGAATTTCATCAAAATCCCTTATGAGAGCTTCCACATCCGGCATGCTTGGCAAATTATCAAGGTAAGGAATCTCCCTTGAATGAAACGACACTTGGGACTCGTACGCTCTTCGTCTAGGGGGGACGGAGCATACTCTCTCGTCAAATCAGGTCCTTCCTTCTCATCCTCATCATCACCATCCTCACGAGGAAAGGGTGTCTCATCTCCAGATTCATCGGCATTGTTGTCGTAATCACTGTTCTCTTCCTCACTCTATGCATCTGCCTAATACGTCGTCTTCGGGCAATTGAGTGAGTACATTTGCTTCAACTTGCTCGTTTTCACTGCACAATCAACAAAATAATAAGATACTAAATTTAATAAATACTTTTCATATAGCTGTATCACTTCACTTACAAGTCGTAATGTGATGAAATTCCATGATGGATATTTTCATTTAGGTGACGGCTCCCGGATGGACCACCATGATCCAACACACCAAAACTATGCTTGGGTTCATAATTTATAAAATTCATATCCGGCCTGTACCCCTGGTTAAATATTTGAGCGTTAATACAAATTCAATACAACAAAAATGTACATCGTTAACACAAAGGAAAATTGAAGCTTACCACTCGTCTTGTGAATTATGTAAAGCAGGCAGGGATAAGTTTAAGTCAAGGAAAACTCTTTTATCCAGAACCTGTCCGGCAAAAACTCCTCCAGAATAACCACCCGATGACTGGGGGTTATCCGGAACCTGTCCGACAACCTCATTGTTTGGAACGTCTTCAACCTTGACGTACATATCCAGCATTTTGATTACAAGATATTCCCGGTATTCATCCGGAGTCCTCAAAAAATCCCTCAAAGTTTCATCATCGTAGATGTTTAACTCCGAGTAAAAAGCAGCCCCTTGCGGAGTGACGGAATACGGATATCTTCCGGTTACTTTAAGAATCACTGAACGTTTCCTCACACCCATTTTTTTGCATAACAACGATATCAATTTATCGTACTCTATTGTAAATGGTAATTTAACATGACCCTGTGGAGATAAACTATACCTCACAGAGTTATTCTCCATCACAACCTCACATCCCCAATATAATGAAACTCTTATTCTACGCTCTTCAGACATTACAGAAAAAATGCTTAAGAATTTAACAAGAAGAAAATATTGAATGGGAGTTGAAATTTTTTGTGAACGAATTTTCCTAAAATCCTAACCACTATATATAGGAAATGGCTAGTCCGGGATATGAATTTTTTTTGACGTATAGCGTTCTTTAAATAGACGCTGTACGCATTTAAATTACTGTTATGTCAGTTAAATTATTGGTGGGTCCATAATCAGGATATAGCGGGTTTTTTAAACGTTATGTATAGCGTATAAAATAAACACGTTATGCAGTCACGTCAAATGGTCAGTCAGTATAGCGTATAAATAGAAGACGGTTTTTTCTCGATTCGGTTTTTCGATTTTTTCGGTTATTTGTCGGTTTTTCTTAAATATAAGACATGCACTACCAAACACATATTCCGGAGACCACATTTTCAACGTAATACTATCAATTCAATTGCCCTTTGAGAAATCTATTATTTACCAAGATATATTGATGATAATTGAATCAAATAGTGATGAATAATTTAAGGACTTAATTAAAAATATATTATTTTTAACACGAAATGGATTCTTACACTTAACAAAAGAAACTACCAATCAAACTAAAACGTAAAGGTAAAGAACTATTCTAAAAGTGCAAACTATTAACACTTACCACTAAATTTTTGAGACTTTATATAAAAATATACATATATATAGGTGTACTAATGAATTTGAAATAGCTACTCCTATAGTCGGTTTGGTTCGGATTTTTTCTAATTAAGACCAAAACAAACCAAATTTGATCGGTTTTTAAAATTCAAAACCAAAACCAAATTAAACCAAAAAGTATCGGTTTTTTTGGTCGGTTTGGTTTGGTTTTCGGTTTTTCGGGTTTTTATGAACACCCTTATTATTTAGGTTCCGGACTCTTTTTCTAATATGTCCCTTTTTTTTATTTTTTATTATTTTGGTCTTTTGTGCAAAATTTACAGTATCGTGTTACCGGAGCCAAAACTCGAAGCTGCTAGTGTCACTTCTCTCTCTTTTTGAAGCAATTGTCTTCAACCCTTAAAAATTACAACTTCAAAATTCCAATCCAGTTAAAGGTATGAAGTTGCTGGGTTTTCTCGTATATTCATTTTCTCCTAACACTGAAATCTGCACAAAATTTATGAATTTAAATTTGTATAGTTTTGATTTTGACTATGTTTTTGGCATATTGCAGTTTGAATTTGATGTTTTGGGTGTGAAAATGGAGGAGGGTGGCCCAAGTAGAGAAGAACCGACATCATGGGAAGATCTTTACAAAGTAAATTTGGTGCCTTCAGAGCTTTTTCTCAAATTTAGAAAAGAAATTGAGGGTTTTCGGGTTGGCGTTAACTTGGAGGTGCTAATTTCTTTTCCATACCATTTTTTTATCATTCCTAATTCCTGCCAAATGCTTCTTTATAATGTGTATTTGCT
The DNA here is from genome assembly GCF_001879085.1 of Nicotiana attenuata. Classification (NCBI taxonomy): domain Eukaryota; kingdom Viridiplantae; phylum Streptophyta; class Magnoliopsida; order Solanales; family Solanaceae; genus Nicotiana; species Nicotiana attenuata. Next base: position 90,257 of record NW_017671231.1, read on the forward strand.
GATGCTTTTGTTAGTTTTTCTGTTGAAAGAGATAGAGTTAATTATCATGTGCTTTTCTTTTTTAAAGAAAATGAATAATAAAGATGGATGCATTTAGGTGGAGTGAAAGTTCAGTTATTTGTTGTATTTGAATGTCTTTTGGCATATTGTTTCAAATGTGAATATCTCCTTACGCCTTAAAGTGGGGTTCCTTAGACATTTCTTTAATGAATTTATAGCTATGTCTTTATGTTATGTTTGATCTTCATGATTTTGGATGAAAAGATCGACGAGGATGTTACACATCGTTCCTTTTGTTTCGACGTTCTAATTACAATACTCAATTTTAGTTTTGTATCACTGTATTTTTGCTTGGGTTTTATAATTGGTGTAATTGGTACTGCCCTTCCTTTTATTTTTCCTAAGCCGGAGGTCTTTGGGAAACAACCTCTCTTCCTTCTTGAAGGTAGGGGTAAGGTTTGCGTACATACTACCCTCCCCAAACCCCACTTGTGAGATTACACTGGGGGTGTTGTTGTTGTTGCTGATTTTGGATGAAGTATAGCTGCAATGTTAGTGTTGTCCAAATACATTTTAAAGATTGAAGAGAGAAACTATAAATTTTATGATAGTTGGGTGCTTGATTGAGTGTCTGTTTAGCATTGGACGCTATACTTAGAATAAATGACTACTTGAAAAAGCTCGAGTAATCTAAAACCATTGAGGTCAAAGTAGAGTGTTCAGACCATGGATATAGTCAGTGGCGGATCCAGAATTTTATACAATCGGGTTCAATAAAATATGACGGTGGCTATTCACATAAGTAGTGTCGGGTGAGACAAGTAGGGTTTGAACATTTTTTTTGTTCTTAAATAATTTAAACAAATATGCTTTTATGTTTTATCAAAATTTAAAAAAGAAACAACCAAAATTCACTCGATAGATAGGTTAATTTTTGAAGTAGGTAAAACTGTAAAACAATGTTTATTGATTTCAAGAAGAAAAAAAAATGAAATAGAAAAAAGACAAAGGTAAAAATAATAAATTCAGAAGGGACAATCTGTCTTTTACACACATAACTCCGGCCCACTAGAGATTACAAAACAAAAAGTACAGGGGCACCACAAGCAGGAGCGGATCCAATATTTAACAGTTATGGGTGCCATATTGCTTTTGACTTTGACTTGATTCGGTTCGGGTTATTCGTCTTTTGGGTTTATATTGACAAATCGATCAAATAAATAATTTAATAATAATGGTGAGCAAAGCATAAAACTTCACTAATATAATCAATATCAATACAAAATTAGTATTATTTATTTATAATTGTCTTTGACGAATTTTCATATTCTGGAGTTATAATTTGACAAAAAACAGACAAATAGGACTAAAACTCGCTAAAGATGCATATTTAGATACTCAAAGCAAAAACTTACTTAATAAACACTAGAAAGATTTTTTTTTTTTTTTTTTGAGAACACTATAAACTTTGAAATAGAAGCGAGAATTTATAAAAATTTAAAAATTCAACAGGAACTCATAAGGAAAAAAGAGTCAGCAACAATTGAAGAAAAGGAAAGAAAAGAAGAAACAAGGATATATAAGAAAGAAAAGAAGAAGCAAAAAATGAAAAAGGAAAGAAGAAAAAAGGAGAACGAAGGAACAGAACAGTATTTAAAAAAGGCAACACCTTGGGCTCGATCCCACGCCCTAAAGGCAGAAAAATAAGGCCTGGACCAGTGGCACCAAACAGCCTTTTCTTACTCAGACTGTTTTCTATATATACATACATATACATACATACACATACAGCGTTTTGGCCGAGGTGTGCGGGTGGCGTACCACCCCTTTCCTCCTTAGTAGATCCGCCCTTGGCCACAAGTGTGATTCGAACGCAATACCTTCCATTCATTTTGAACCCCCTTTACCACCTCAAGAGACAGTGCACTTGGTTAAAGTGGGTTCAAATTTATATTTCTATACGTATTTTTGCCGTTTCAAATGTGATTTACTAATATATGTAGTGTAATTTTTTGGCGAAGCGGGTTCAACTGACCTCGCTTGACACCGTGAGGATCCGCCCCTGGATATAGTAAGCATGTGTTTCTTTTTATTTGATAGAGGGCCAACAATATTTTTTCTCACTGCTCCGCTTGATGACTCGAACTCTTCACCTCTTTGTTGAAGGTGAAGGGTTCAACCATCTAGATTAGTGCTCGGTTGTGAAATAGTGTCTTAAGATGGGAACAGCGGAATGCAATATAGTCACTGAGTGACAAATATGCTAATTATTGCCAGTCATTTCCTCAGGATGGAGGCTAAAAGTGAAATAGCAATTGTCAAATGTAAATGTTAGATGTGAATTTTTTGCATCAGCACTGTGGTTAACTGTAGTGTTTTCAAGGTATTATAAAGTTGTGTCTATATTAGTGTTTTCAGTTTTTTTACAAGTTCTGACCACTTGAAGACAATCTTGACCAGTTTTATAACAATCCAAGCAATGAATATCTGGCAAAACTGGTTTTAAAGCCTTTAGCCCCTGAACGGCGATGGAAGTTCGTATGTGAGCCTTTGCATCATGAAGTGCGCCTTGTATCGAAAAAGATCCCAGTAACAAAATTTCTTAATCTTCAGGTTTAGCTATTTGTTCTTTCCCCCCATACTAATGTATTTACTGCTTGCAACCATTATCTGTCTATATTTATTGATTCTAACATCGAGTTTTTGCAGGTAGGAATAGGCCATAATTTTCAGATGCATGCAACAGGCTGGAAATGGAAGCTCACGACTTGTTTGGGTGGAGATGGTGTCTCCAGGATCCGGAATAAGATGTCACTTGGATTATGTCCCGGTGTGGATTTTCGTTTCGGGTGGAGAGCAGACTATGTTCTTCCTGAAATTACTGGGTAAGTTTGTTTGTCTTGATATGCCTTTTTCATTGTAAGAGATCACTGTGCTTTGTACCCCTGTCAATAGTGGTGGAGCCACATGTATTCAAGGGATGTCTAATCACACCCCTTCGTCAGAAAATTACACTATGTAGCTACGTAAAAAATTCTTTTTTCTGTATATATACTATATATTGACTCCCCTTGGCTTCTTTCTGGGATTATTTCCTTATATTTTGACCCCCGTCAGTGAAAATTTCGGCTCCGCCATTGCCTGTCACTGTGCTTTTAAATTAAAGTGACGGAAACTTGATGTTGCGCTTATGATCTAGTGATTGATTATCTGGTATTGAATTTTCCATTTGTAGGGCTGTAGGAACCGGTGAACCATTGTTCAATATGAATTCTGGACGACTAGAAGCATCACTGGATAGAGTGGAGGCCATTTTTAGCCAATAAGCGTACCTGGTATCTTACCTGTTTATGCTGTCTACTTTATCTTGGAGTGGCACACCCCAATCTCCCTTCTGTTTTCCCGGTTACCTGTTTATACTTGTCATTTCTGTTATAGACCTTACTTAGTTGATATTTGGTAGTATTTCCTTTGATTAAATTATCATGTTCTATCACCCAAAGTTCTTCTAGCTAATTGAAAATTTCGTTTCCACAGATAGGGTGCTGCATTTATGTGCTTTTACTCGTAGAAACATCTTTTTCAGATTTCCTTTTTTGCTTTGTGCTTTTTTGGAGGAGGTAGTTCTAAATGTAATTACTCTTGGACTTAGCCAACTGTTAGGATGTTCTGTTCAGAATTTGTAATGCTAAAACCACTCGTCGCTGTTTCTATAAGACAGTGGTGATCCTTTAGGTTTTCAAGTTGTTTCAGCTTTAATTAGTGATCCCATTTCTCACCTAATTACTTCTTCTTTTTTTCAAACTGACCCCTTTTACAATTAGTAAGATCCAACGAAAACTGGAGGAGGAACGGGCCAAGTTGCTTCTTTTCTTAATCAACTGTTTCCATGGGGTTGTGGAAAGCAATTGGATGCTTAATTTATACACTTTTTAAATTGCTGAGTATTCAAGTTTGTTGTCCCAATATATTCAAGTTTGATTTACGCAATACTGTATCTCACTGAATTGCAGTAAACTAAGCATACGCAGGAACAAAAAGGAGTGAGCAGCGCGTAATGGTGGGTTGTATAGCAGTGCGTAAAATGGATATGTGGTCAACCATGAGTGGGTTGTATCGCCAACGGCATACTTCATAGTGTGTGCATTCCCAGAGCTGATATCTTTGCGAAGCGATGATCATGTTGAAAATACCAGCTTATGTCAAATCCTGTTGTGTAGATTATTATTTTCTGAGTTCTTTAATTTCACATCTACGCAGTTTTTTTTTGATGTATAAAGCAGGATCTGTAAATTTTGTTTTTCATTATTCAGTTTTGGTACACAATGCCTTTGAGTCAATGTGGAAAATGCTCAAAGTAACCTCAATTGAAATGATGGCTATTTTGGATCGTGGAAGATTTTCTTGACATGAATCAATGATTAAAAAATTTACTATAAAATTCCTAGAGACTCTCTTTGCAGTGTTTACACAAAATTAATAAATAAAAATACCAATGCAGGTAAGTTCTTACCCTAGTGTAGAGCTTCACATTTGAAGCCAAAAAGAGCACATAATTGATAGAGCAATGCAAGACAATAATTTTGTGTTCAAAATTTGAGATTCATTCATGTCTTTTTGTCTCTATATTGGACAAGATGCCCTAAAATCAGAATGATTCTGTCCTTGAGGGGATAATCCTAATCATGATAAACATGTTTATCTAGTACCTTAGTAGATTGTAGCAAGTCATCTAATACTCCATTCGTCTCAAATTACTTGTTATATTTTTCTTTTACACGGCCCTTAAGAAACATAAATTAGAAGATTTTTTTGACTATTTTACCCTTATTTATGTCTTAAGACATAATCTTTCTTTATTGTATATTTATTCTATTTATATGCGATCTTCATCTTCAAAAACAATTACTATTAAGGGTATAATGAGAAATTGTTATAAATAGAATTTTATTTATGGTGAATGTTGATCACGCCCAACTCTAGTCCTAAAAAGGATAAGCGGTCGCTGCAAATATAATACGGTCTAAAAGTCCGGAGTCGAATCCCACAGAGAACTAAGGCTTAGCTGTATCTGTTTAATATCACCAAGAAGACAAGATTGAAAATAAATAAACAGCTGAAAACTAACTATGCTTGAATTGTAAACAATTAGAATAAAGGTCTAAGGTAATGGTTTCCTCCGTTGTTGATTTCCTTAGTAGTATGTTTCTTACAGCGTTGACTTAGTTGCCTCTATCAATCATGAACTCTCCAGCTATCATAAATCTCTCTCAAGCAATTATGATAATTTACTAGACGCACTCTCTCAAGCTACGCTAGCTAGATTCGCATTACAGTTCACTTAGATCGCACCCGAAGTATCGTTATCTCCAATCCAACCTCTAAACCCTCGGTTATGGCTCTCGCCTATACTCCGGGAGTGATGTTGTTCAAACAACTACCTAAATATGCACTCTCTCTCAAGCAGATACATAATAAATAGGAACGGCTAATTGAGGATCCTTTCAATCAAAATATAGTTGAACAAATAGAGATTAAACTAATTCAAATCTATATTACTTATAACAACCAATTCATCCCCAACGGGTTTCACCAAAACCTTAGATTAGAAAAGTTAGCTACTCATGAAAATAACAAAAATCACAAAAGAATTCATATTCAAAGGTAAAAGAACAAAGAAGAAGATTAAAGATTGATACCCAATGATCCTCCTTGCCTCTTGCCCTTCCTTCTGATGTTTTTCACTTCTTTCGTTTAATATAGGGCTTAGGGCTTAAAATCTCGTATTTTGCACTTTAGTCCCTGAAATTTATGCGTCCTTCCGCGGTCCTACCGCGGTTACGCCAGGACCGCGGCCAGAGTGGCCTTCAGAATCTGCAGCAGTGTTCTGCCGCGTCAGGTCCGCAGTCGCAGTTTCAATCGCGTTTTTTACCCTGTTCCATTTGGAATTTGGAAAAACGTAAAACATTAAAGTTGTAGCCCTTTGAGTTAGCTTTCCAACCATATATTGTGGAGCCCAAATGGAGTTTTGAGCAAAATTTTATGTGTATTTTACTAGACAATGCGCAATATGCCTACTCGAGCCTTCGTTTTGTTGTTTTATCATCCGTTGATCCCCGAATCCGATCCCGGCTTAATTCCTTGGGCTTTTACTCAGACTTCAAAGCTCCAAATCACTTGAATTCATTCCATAACATCTATATATCTCGGAATCACTCCTACAAGGCATAAAACACACCGTTAGTGCAAAACACTAGCGATTAAAGCGCAAACTCAATTAAAGTGCAGTAAATTAGAGTGTAATAAGCGACTAAAATACGTAATTATATCCTATCATCAACACCCCACACTTAAACCATTGCTCGTCCTCGAGCAATCAGGCTACACTTTTTTTATAGACACGACCTTTTTAAACAATTCTCCTAACTCATCACACCAAGAGTATTTAAAATAGACTAAGCACAAAAGCGTAACATCTTCACCTCAAGATTTGACTCACAAGTACCACACGTTATTCACAACTCACCCACTTACTCTAATATAGAGGTCACTGACATTACCTTTCCTTCGCGAATCAAGTGCCCTCACACAACAAAAGAGAGTAGTTCCACACAATAAAATTTAAGAACACTTAGGAACTCAAGATAGAAAGAATTCACTCACTCTCAGAAATAACATTCATATGCCACAAAAGATGCACCATAAGCTTGCCCATAGTGTACTACTCCACTAATCGAGCTCATTCAATCTAGGATCAATTAGGACTTTATTTGGTTGTAATGTAGGCTACGGGACGGGTAGGATATATTTAGATATAAGAGTGACTACACCTCCCTAAGCACTTTAAAACATATGCTTTAACATTCAAACCCCATACTTATGTCAAACCAAACTCCACCTTCACATCAATGTATATTACCTCATACTTCTTTAAGCACAATTACAGCAAGAGTCACCACTTATTAAAGAAATACTTCTTTTTTTTTTTCACAGCAATACAACTATATTTTTTTTTCAATTCAAGTGGCTCTTACTTGTTCAAAACAGTGCACCTTTCTCCTGATTTCATTAGTACCACTCAAAAGCCAAACAAACTACCCCACACTTTAACTTTTACATAAATCATCACAATTCAAGTGCTTATGAGAGGTTAAAAGGTTCAAATAGATAGTCCATTCTAACAATTGGGTAAGACTTGTAATGTGGTTGCCAAAGAAATAGGATTAGAGGCTCAAATGGGTTAACTACGATACATAACCATTAGGCGGGTAAAATATACATATCTGGCTCAACAAAGAAATGCCTATATCACTTCCTAGACTGAATAAAACTACTATTTCGCTTTGCAAACACACAGGGCAAGTTCTAGGCATCAAATGCAATGCACTGAATAATGCAAAACCTTACACACACATGGTACATAACTCACTCAGGATTGGATTCATCAAGACACCCTAGTCAGAGCAGTTAAGCAAATTTAAGATCATACAATTTAAGGTACTTATACAAGAGTCAAAAACTGAGCCTAAGCGTCACAGCCAAAGTACTCACTATTCTCAAGGCATAACAAAGTCAAGAGATATTGCTTCATTTCAAAACAAAACACAATGGCTCCTATTCCTAAAAAAAAACTAACTACACCCGGTTCAAATAAAACCCTTGGAAAAGAACCGCGGCACAAAGAAAAACCAAGGGGGAATTATTACACTACCTACAAAGAAAATCTTTTTTTTTCTTTAGACTTAAATCCCTCAAGAAAATTGTCTAATAGATCCATCGTCGGGAAAAGTCCAATCTTTTAAAAAAAACTATTTAATTAAACTAATACAGCTAATGTAGCATGAAAAGTCACCCAGACAATCTCTTCACCCCACACTTAAAATTGTGCATTGTTCCCAATGCACACCATAACTAATAAAAGGGTAAAAGAGACTCCCTGGTAGGCCAAAGGCCGAAGCACTAACAACTCATAGGGTACTCAGACTTCTCCCAAGCTTGGTCTTTCGTGCGGGTACCTCACACTTAGTTCCAGCCATTTGGTTTGCTGTTGCATCCTTCCAATACCTTTGCTTTCCATTCTGCTAAAAAAATAAAAAATTGACACTACAAAAATAATACAATTAAAAAAAATAAAAAATAAATAAAAGAAAGCAATAAAGCTGGGTTGCCTCCCAACAAGCGCTTGATTTAACGTCGCGGCACGACGCGAATCACTTTTTGCCTCCACCTCGAGCTTATGAATTGAACCCCAAGTTTTGCTTCAAGCTTATGATTATGCTCTTGGGGCGGTACAAATTCTTGCGAGCCAAAAATTAGATAAAATCTTATGCACTTGTTGGCTCTCGACCGAGGAGTGTCACCTTGCCTAGACGGCCTTGAGAAATCCAAAATATAAGGCTCATCTACCTCTTCCTTGGACTCCTTTTTATGCTCATAAGGGTGAATTTCCATTTCACCGTCTGAACATAATGTAGCGAAGTGTTTGGAATGAGGTCCAACGCGCTCAAATACATGAACTTCAAGATTTTTAACCTCCTCAACACCAATCACACTAGAGTCAACTAAATTTGTATCTTCAACGTCCTTGGTTGACTCTAGTATTACTTCTTCAACATTGACATCCTCAAATTCTAGTTGTCTAGGTTGTTGATGTTCTACTCTGACCTTTCCAATTAACACCTCAAATTCATGCTCTTCTTGGCTACTATCCTCAATATTGGCTTGTTGAGCATTAAAAGCTCCAACCACTTGACTCAATTGAGCCTCCAACTTGCGAATAGTTGCCTCTTGCCTTTCTATGTGCAATTGTTTCTCATTGTTTTGTTCCAGAAGGCACTTTAGCATATCCTTGATCTCCTTCAGGTCCGCATTCCCAGGTTCTTTGTTCCTATTAACTTCACAAGAAAAGGTAGAACCATCATAGTAAGGGGTTGGGGGAAAATAAGAAATATAAACACAACCATGAAGGTGACCATTTTTACCACCACACACATCACACACATTCCACAAATAAGATTGAGTTGGTGCACATAACTCGCTCTTAGGAACGTTTTGAAAATTTTGCTACGGGTGGTTTCCTTTACAATATGTATGGAGATCAATAATAGAATTATCTACACCTAAATTCCCATAATTCCAAGATGCCATGTTTCTCAAATCAACATTTATAAAAAAAAAATAAAACAAACTAAAAGTTCAAACTTGAACCCTAGCAATATATACAGCTACAACTACACCGTTAGTTCCCCGGCAACGGCGCCAAAATTTGATCACGCCCAACTCTAGTCCTAAAAAGGATAAGCGGTCGCTGCAAATATAATTCGGTCTAAAAGTCCGGAGTCGAATCCCACAGAGAACTAAGGCTTAGCTGTATCTGTTTAATATCACTAAGAAGACAAGATTGAAAATAAATAAACAGCTGAAAACTAACTATGCTTGAATTGTAAACAATTAGAATAAAGGTCTAAGGTAATGGTTTCCCCCGTCGTTGATTTCCTTGGTTGTATGTTTCTTACAGCGTTGACTTAGTTGCCTCTATCAATCATGAACTCTCCAGCTATCATAAATCTCTCTCAAGCAATTATGATAATTTACTAGATGCACTCTCTCAAGCTACGCTAGCTAAATTCGCATTACAGTTCACTTAGATCGCACCCGAGGTATCGTTATCTCTAATCCAACCTCTAAACCTCGGTTATGACTCTCGCATATACTCCGGGAGTGATGTTGTTCAAACAACTACCTAAATATGCACTCTCTCTCAAGCAGATACATAATAAATAGGAACGGCTAATTGAGGATCCTTTCAATCAAAACATAGTTGAACAAATAGAGATTAAACTAATTCAAATCTATATTACTTATAACAATCAATTCATCCCCAACGGGTTTCACCAAAACCTTAGATTAGAAAAGTTAGCTACTCGTGAAAATAACAAAAATTACAAAAGAATTTATATTCAAAGGTAAAAGAACAAAGAAGAATATTAAAGATTGATGCCCAATGATCCTCCTTGCCTCTTGCCCTTCCTTCTGATGTTTTTCACTTTCAAAAATCATTCTCTCCTTTCTTGGCCGGCTTCCTTCGTTTAATATAGGGTTTAGGGCTTAAAATCCCGTGTTTTGTACTTTAGTCCCTGAAATTTACGCGTCCATCCGCGGTCCTACCGCGGTTACGCCAGGACCGCGGCCAGAGTGGCCTTCAGAATCTGCAGCAGTGTTCTGCCGCGTCAGGTCTGCAGTCGCAGTTTAAATCGCGTTTTTCACCCTGTTACGTTTGGAATTTGGAAAACGTAAAACGTGAAAGTTGTAGCCCTTTGAGTTAGCTTTCCAACCATATATTCTGGAGCCCAAATGGAGTTCTGAGCAAAAAGTTATGTGCATTTTACTAGACAGTCCGCAATATGCCTACTCGAGTCTTCGTTTTGTTGTTTTATCATCCGTTGATCCCCGAATACGATCCCGGCTTAATTTCTTGGGCTTTTACTCAGACTTCAAAGCTTCAAATCACTTGAATTCATTCCATAACATCTATATATCTCGGAATCACTCCTACAAGGCATAAAACACACCGTTAGTGCAAAACACTAGCGATTAAAGCGCAAACTCAATTAAAGTGCAGTAAATTAGAGTGTAATAAGCGACTAAAATACGTAATTATAGCCTATCATCAAATGTCTATATTTAGAGAGATTCTAGGGTTTATTACTTGGTGGCTAAGTCACTCTCTCCTTGTAAATAGAGGGTTCTATTCCATTGTAATTGACCCCAAAATTCAATATGAATTCCCTCTCTCTCTTTCTCTGCAATATTGTTCTTCTACTTTTATTATTTCATAACACGTTATCAGCACGAGACTCTATCCAATTGAGTAGAAGCTTTGGGATTGAGCATAATGATTGTCCATTGTTCCATAAATTTCCTTTGTGATTAAATTCTATATTTAAGGTAAGTATTTTACTTTATTTTTCTCTTTTAAATTCTTGATATTCTATAATTTGATTCCAAATACAATCAAAGACGATAAATTTTGATTATAACTCTAATGGAGTTAGTAAGATATTATAACCACTCGAAGTGGTAAAATTTCTATGTCTTGCCATGATCAAAGTCATGTATGATCGTGAGCACAACAAGTGAAAACCCGTCCCATTGAATTTGCTCCATTCTCATTCCCTTAAGAGAATGCGATAGCAGTATGTCATAAGTCTGAAAGAAGACAAAATTATTACCGTGAAGGTATCAATGGATGTGGACGTGGCAATAGACGAAATTGTAATCGTTATCATTGTGATAATGAGAATAATAAGGATTCTCAAAATAATCCTTCACTCTGTGAAAGTAATGTTTGTCATCGATTTGACATGAGATTTTGTAAAGCACATATAGGTGATTATGGTCCATTCATGATGTGAATGTGACAACATCTGATTTATAAATACATATTCATTCTTGGAAGAATATGAACATGCTAGTGGTAGTGAATATACCACACTTACCTCTAGAGGGAGGTTTGAGATGAAATAAAAAAATAATGTCATTATTATGGCATGAATGATCACTGGTCACGTACCTATTGTACGCCAAAATATTTTGGCAATGTGATTATTAAAAGACAACGGTAATGCAAGAAACAGATCTTGCATATATAATTTTGACCATGACTATAATGATATAACTTTCTCCTTGAAAGAGATATTCACCATATGGATGTTGATGAATATGTGGTAGTACCAAATTAATTGAGAGCTCTGGAAGAGCCAATTATTACTATTTTGAAGAAACAAATTGATTATCAATAAGACGTTGTGTTGTAGTAAGTCTCAAAGAAACTTAATTGAGTTTCTAAAGTATTCGCGAAAGCGGTTGGTTATATTGAGACTATAAATAAAGGAAAGATTTAATATCTTCTATTATTACAACTTGTAGCGGGGTAATATGTATGTGAAAAGCTACCCGCTTTATTCTCCAGTTTGTACTACACAAATAAAAGAATGCCACAATAAAGAGAAGTTTATTGATATAAAAACCCATATCATAATAAACTTGGAGTTTATTGATAATTGCACACGTCATGGTGTAAATCTGAAGTTTATCAATATTGATCATTTATTCAGTTGGCATAATTGTTTTAACCTATATCAATTTAAGTATGATGTGCAAAAATAAAAGAGAATTCACATGGGTAAATATTAAAAAACTAGAAAGTTCTTTACGAATTCTCTTATGTTGTCTGTTCTCATTAATTAATATACCAACTAAAATTGAGATTGAATCCCATGAATGCTGGAAATATCAAAGGTGAATATGGGCTCATTCACCTGCCATGTATACCACATAAGATGCACAATGAGATGGTTACATGTGCAATTATTATTGACCCGCAACCTAGTGTTGCGTAGGTAACTTGCTCAATTAATTTTAATTTCGAGGCATAATTTTTCAGATTTTCTATTCAAGAAGTTCATCTTGATAAGTTGGTTTACATGACAGTTGGTTTAGCAAAATGATTTATTTAGTGCCTCCACTTAATAGCTAAACTATTGCTTATGAGAACAAAGTTATCTATATCAGTTTGATATAGGTTATATACGAAAGTATATTACATTCTCTCCTCACAAGTGGTTCAGGGTCAGGAACCAAATAATTTCATCTTATTATTATTGATGTGCGGTGTATATTTTGATTAACATCATAACGCACAAAGGTGGATTCTCAAAGTTAAGGTAACAAGTTAGTTTTTCTAACATGAGGGGGAGACATGATAAACGGTGAGAAAAAGTTACATGGAATGAATTATTATTTATACATCTCGATCCTCGAATAAGATAATATGAACTTTTCATAAAAAGATAATTCATTTGCAATATATTGCAAAGCATGCCAAACGCATTTGCTGACCCAAAGAAAGTAACTATATTCTCGTTGCAAATGCTCCTATTACCTAGAAGGACAAAGTCTATGGTACGCTTAAAGCATATAGACAAATCGGTTTCAAATAAACTTCTTGATAAAGAAGATGAGCAAATGATCAAAATGATCATAATAAAGGAGACAAGTGATCTAGAAGATCACATGACATAATGCTTCATAAAATCTCAATAGAGGTTTAGGTACCTGAAATGAATGAAGAGATCTCTATGTTATGTCTTTATTAAAAATGTTGAAACCGATATAAAATGTTCGTCGACAACATCTATGATACCGCTAAATATATATGAGGATCTTAAGTCTGGAGAAACAATTCACGTAGAATTTGGTTTCATATGAAAGACATGTAGTTTTGGACCTGCAGTTCAAACACTTGAAAGTATAAAGTCAATGATATGTGCAATCAGTTTTCGATATCTTATTTGTCTAGCATGACATGAAAACTTGATATGCATCTAATGTCTATTATATGGCTTATATGACTTAACAATCCCTGAAGGATTTAAATTGCTTAAACCATATAGAATTTATGGTCATGAAGTACTACATCCTCAGTGCAATTTGTGCACAAATGTATCTTGCTATAACTATATGCATGATAATATGATAGCAAGAGTTTTCACATCTATGTGAAGATATTGAACTGACGATTCCAACAAGATCATATAAAGACAATTCATCTCTATCAAGAATGATGATTTCAAGGTGCAATACATTCATTCAAGTTAATATGCCTGATTTGTTCATCAAATCTCTACCAAAGATCTTTTGAAGATTGTGCACAAGATTGGAATGCAAATGCTTAAGGATGTGAATTGATGCTCTCATCAGGGGGGAGTTAATACGCGTTGTACTCTTTTTCCCTTACAAGGTTTTGTCCCACTGGTTTTCCTTGCAAGGTTTTTAACGAGGCAACCAAAAGGCGTATTGTTAGATATGTGTACTCTTTTTCCTTCTCTAGAATTTTTTTCCCACTGGGTTTTATTTTAGTTAAGGTTATTCAAGGGGGAGTGTTATAAACAGAATTTTATTTATGGTGAATGTCTATATTTAGAGAGATTCTAGGGTTTATTACTTGGTGGCTAAGTCACTCTCTCCCTGTAAATAGAGGGTTCTATTCAATTGTAATTGACCCCAAAATTTAATATGAATCCCCTCTCTCTCTTTCTCTGCAATATTGTTCTTCTACTTTTATAGTTTCATAACAGAAATAATAATTTTGTCGAACTTCTAAACTGACAAATAATTTAAAACAACTATTTTTAGAAACTAATGGAGACGGAGGGAGTAAATTAATCTGAATTCCGAGGGTTGAATCATCTCATGTGCCCTTTAAAAGCGACGAAATTCACAGAAATCAAAAGGCTTTTTTAACGTTTACAAAACCTCAAAATGCTCACACTTTCAAAACCAAAAGGAGGGAACTCAAACTCTGAAACATCAATCGAGACGAAAATGTGGGGTCTGTCCGAATTTAGCCGTTAAATGTTATAATTCCACTATGCCACATATTTCCTCAACGGCCATATTCTCTATATATAGAAACTTAAAACATTTCTACCTGCATCACCTAATATTATCACAATCCAAGTAGAAAAAACAAATATACTAATATTCATTTTCAGAAATGGCTTCTTCAAAGCTTAGGCATTCTTGTTCCTTCCCAATTTTACTGCTTTCTTTTCTGAATTTCATTCTCTTCATTCTCTCTGCAGCCTCAGTAGCTCCAATAGTTGTACTCAAAACACCACCAACTTCACTTGGTTGGGCTTTTCTCATGGTTTCTGTCATTTCACTTCTTTCTTGTTTCATTGGTTTTTACTCTCAGCTAACTCATTGTTGCTTCATAACACACATCTCCCTTCTCTTAGCGTCGTGCATTGGCCAATTACTCGGCATTTTAGCCTTGTTCACTAAAGAAAAATCGAGTCTTTCGATGCTGAAATCACCAAGAGACCCTAGAGAAGCAAAAGTTTTGGTGAGATTGGAATGTGGGGTTTTAATGGCTATGTTTGTAATGCAATTGGGAGTGTTGGTTTTGACATGTGCAGTGCAGAGTTGTTGGGTTAGAGATTATGAAGGTTTAGAAGCAGAGAGAGAGGCATGGTCAAGGAAGAGGAATCAGAGAATAGCTAAAGTTCAAGAAGAGTCAATGGCAAATGCAACCAAGATTTCTGAAATGAAAGCTAAGGAGTTGGATGAGAAGATTAAAAACAAGTATGGACAGTGGGTTAAAACTGATTTTGAAGGCTAAATTCAAACAGAGACAAATTAAGAAGGTTTTAAGAGGGTCTTTATATATGCATTTGTGAGGTGTAGTACTTGTTATGATGATGTTATTGAGTCACTACTGTGTGGCTATTTGGAATTTGTGGATTGATTTTATTTGTGTAAAGCCTTGTTACAGCTTCCTTTATCTTGATGCAGAAAGTTCCATTTAATTCAGTCACTTATACTAGCCAATTTCCAGTCTCTAATAAGTTCAAAATTCTTTAATTTCTGGGTGTTCTTTTTATTCTTTCTATTTTTCAATTTTAGATGTTGGTGGAGCTTTGGTGTAACTGGTAAAGTTGGATGCCATGTGAGCAGGAGGTCACGGGTTCGGAAACAGCCTCTTGCAGAAATATAAGGTAAGACTGCGTACAATAGACCCTTGTGTTCCGGCCCTTCCCCAGACCCGCGCATAGCGAAAGCTTAGTGCACCGGGCTACCCTTTTTTAGACGTTGGTGGGAGGACGGGAGAAGCCAAAATGATATGCTTATAATGACTTTCCAGCCATGTTATTGCACATGATCAATACATAAGATTTACACTGAATTGCATATTGTGACAGACCATAGAATAAACCATGCATGAGCTTGAGAAAATGGTTAGGAAGAACCAGAAATTATCTATTCATTACTTTTAGAAAGTACAGCAAAGAGGAGATAATTAACTACAGCAAAAGAAACTTTCTGTATACCGTTGATTATAAAGAAAGAAATTTTACACTTGGCTATACTTGGAATATTTGTAAATATGTGTTGATACAACGAATAGTGGACCAACACATTTTTACAAGAAATGGATATAGCAGAAGTACAATCTTCTCCATTCTTCCCATCTGAGTTGATATTCCATGGATAACCGTCAAATTTGCCCAATCTTCAGAAACATAGTTGGAGAGCGTAGTACAATTATGCTACGTACAGAAGGATGGCTTGTTCCTGAAAGGGAATCTATAGATTATCTCATAATTGGTTGGACATAGGTGCGATGATTTACTTCACCAGTGAGGTCTCTGGTTCAAGTCCAGGATGGCCAAGCTGCAAAAGCATTCTTCAATGGACTGTAACAGATAATAATACTACTCTATGCTTAAAAACAACAAGAGAATTAACATGCTGCTTGCTTATGCTTCAGTTGCACACCATGTTCACGCAGTGGAACTGTCGAGAAGTTTGAAATCCTTGACCCAGACAAAAATGTGTGAATCCGTTGATTTATCTCAACTGAACTCTTGCCAGGAATCTTTTCCGCTTCCACTTCTTCCAACAAAAACTTCAATCTTGCTACTTCCTCCCACCTCCCAGCTTCAGCATAGATATTTTTCATGAGTATGTAGAAAGGAACTGTCTGGGGATTTAAATCGAGTAGTCGATCTGCTACAGATTCTGCCAGCTCAAGATTGCCATGAATTTTGCAAGCACCAAGCAAAGCTCCCCAAACATCTGCATCAGGCTCAATAGGCATGTTCTCTACAAATTCATAAGCCTCAAGAAGTTGACCTGCTCGTCCAAGAAGATCCACCATACAAGCACATTGCTCCACACCTGGCATTATCGAGTATTCTGTTGTCATGCTCTCAAAGTGCTTCCTCCCTTCCTCTACAAGACCTGAATGTCGACAAGCTGTCAATACAGCAGTGAAGGTGAAGCTATTAGGTTGTATTCCTTCTTCTTTCATCCTTGAAAAGAACTCAAGAGCATCTTTCCCATGACCATGAGAAGCACAAGCACCTATAATTGATGTCCAGGAAACCACGCTTCTATAAGGCAACCTGTCAAAAACATCTCTAGCCAATTCTATACTACCACATTTCGCATACATGTCAATAAGTGCATTTGTGATTGGAACATTGCATTCCAAACATTTGCTTTTGACAAGCTCATGAACCCATTTTCCAGTACCAAGTGCCCCCAACCTGGCACAAGCCGAAATAACAGTAACCAATGTAATATAATCGAACTCTACCCCTTCATCTAGCATTCTCTGAAATAGCTTAATTGTAGCAGAACCAGCATCATTTTGCTCATAAGCAGCAATGATTGTATTCCATGAAACCAGACTATGCTCCTTCATTTGATCAAACAAAGACCTTGCGACGTCAAGAAGTCCACACTTCCCATAGAATGCAATCAAAGCGTTAACTAGTGCAACATCTGTTTCCACTCCTAACTTAATACTATAGCCATGAACCAACATTCCCATATCCAAACACTCCAACCGTGCACAGGCGGGAAGCACACTCACCAAAGTAATAGCATTAGGCAAAGTACCCGAATTGACCATTTTGAGAAAATGTCCTAATCCCTTCTCTGGAATTCCATTTTGCACGTACCCTGCAATCATAGCTGTCCAAGAAACTATATTTCTCCCTCTCATTCGATCAAACACCAACTCTGAATCCAAAGTCTCCCCGCTCTGTGCGTACAGAGTAATCAAACAACTCTGTACAAACACATCAGATTCAAATCCATGTTTAATTATGCTACAATGTACTTCTCTACCTTCTCTCAAAGCGGATAACACAGAGCAAGACCGAAGCACAAAAGGGAATGTATAGTTATCAGGTAAAAAACCCAGCAAATGCATGTCTTTGTAAAGGATTATAGCTTCTTGACAAGGACCCAGATTGGAATATCCCCGAATTATAGTGTTCCAAGCAAACACATCTCTTTGAGGCATTTGGTCGAACAGCTTCCGGGCATAGTCCATTGTGAACGACAAAGAACAAGCCAAAGATATAAGCTTGGTACATACTGGGAGGTTGGCGAGGTAACCAGTTGTCAAAGCAAGAGTGTGTAACCGTTTGAGTGCTGCGAGAGAATGGCATGAATTCAAAAGGTAGCTGAAAGGGAGGAATGGTTGGTTGACAGTGGCAAAAGTAGGCAAGTCAAATGGTAGGGTGAAGAGGGGCTCAAGCTTCCTGAGTAGTGTCCTTAGCGAATTGGCTGACATGAAAAGAAGAAATTTGTCATAATTGTACAAACATATGGACTATGCTCTCAATTTGGAGCTTTAGCGGTTTGGAGTAAACTAAAAATCAAAGATTTTCATAAATACCAAGTACAACTTTGCTTAAATTACCAACAATAAAAAAGTACAACTTTGCTTTCTATTTATAAACTAGATAGGCGTTGGCCCGTGAGTTCGAAACTTAATTAATGGTTTTTTAAACACAAAGTACGTTTTTAATGTTTTAAAAAAAAAAAAGTCACAAAAATGAGTATTTCGCAGTACTATACTGCGAAGCGGGTTAACGGAAATTTTGCCGTTAAAACAATTCGCAGTATCATACTGCGAAGTAGTTTTTTTTTATTTTTTTAACAAAAACACAGCGTTTAATGTAATAGTTGGGCCCAGCCTTATTTAATAAAGTCAATTCGCAGTACTACTGCGAATTGCCTTAATTAAATAAGGCTCTTCTTCTTCCATCTTCCCCGACATTCCAGCCCCCCTCCATTAAAAAACAAACTCAAGAGCTCCTTTCTGTCCCCCACCCCCCGTTTTATTTTTAAAAAAAAAAAATCGGGCCCACCCGTCCCATAAAGAGCAAGGCGTGTAGGTCCCACATACACAAAAAGCTTTGGATACCGTGTTTCGAGTGCAAAAATTCAATTTCAACAATATTCAAAAAATTTACATCGAGGTATTTCAATTTAGTTTATGCCGAAACTCGTATAGTCATGCATATTAGTATTGTTTAGCATGTTTCCATGTGAATTTATGTTATGTTTGTGTTTAATTTTGTATCTTTTATATACCCGGATTGATTTATTTGATACCCGAATTTATGTTATGTTTGACCAAAAATGCTACCGGATTGTTTGTGTTATATTTGATTTATATACCCGAATTTATGTTATGTTTGTGACAAAAAATGCTACCGGATTGTTTGTGTTATATTTGATTTATATACCCGAATTTATGTTATGTTTGTGACCAAAAATGCTTAAAATTGATAAATAATTTGTATTCTTATATAATTTGTATTAAAATTTGATAAATAATTTGTATTGTTAAATAATATTATTTATTTTGTTTATTTGTATTGTTAATGTTATGTTCATATTGTAGAGCCTTATAGCGTAGTAAAATATAGTATCTTTTAGCGAAGTAAAATATAGAGCCTTTTAGCGTAGTAAAATGTAGAGCCTTTTAGCGTAGAGTCTCAGTAGCTAACAAAATTCTAAAAATATTGAAATTGAGACGCATAATAATTAAGGATTATTCGGTGGTACCGGGCCTCAAAAATCAAGCCTGGAACCCATAAATAACTATTATCTGCAATTCAAAAATTTATAATTTAATTTATTAAGTTAACAAAATTCTAAAAATGTTGAAATTGAGACGCATAATAATTAAGGATTATTCGGTGGTACCGGGCCTCAAAAATCAAGCCTGGAACCCATACATAACTATTATCTCCAATTCAAAAATTTATAACTTAATTCATTAAGTTAACAAAATTCTAAAAATGTTGAAATTGAGACGCATAATAATTAAGGATTATTCGGTGGTACCGGGCCTCAAAAATCAAGCCTAGAACCCATACATAACTATTATCTCCAATTCAAAAATCATACTTAATTATTTAATTTATTACACTAACACAAACAATTAATTTTGTTTAAATTATAGTAGACGACATGGCGTTTCCTCCGCCTGCGCATCCTGGACCTGCCGAGGATCAGCTACTAGTGCTGCAGGGCGACCATAGGTCCTCCTATGTTTGGGAGGGACAGCTATCGATGCAGGCTCTCCGCCCCAGGAGGCCTGATGATTTGTGGGAGTTTATTGCCGAGCATCCTTTCCATGAGTGCGTAGTAGAGAGCCTCCAGACTACGGGATTATATACCATTTTTGAGCTTGGACGGATGCAGCTTGATTGGTCGCTCATCACGGCCTTGGTAGAGCGGTGGCGACCGGAGACGCATACATTTCACTTGCCCACTGGAGAGGCCACCATCACGCTGCAGGATGTCCAGGTTTTATACGGACTGCGCGTAGAGGGACGCGCCTTCGCACTGCCCCACCACCGGAGAGGGATGACTCGTGCACAGTTGGCGGACATGATGGGGCAGTTGACTGGTTCTAGACCTCAGGGTGACCAGGGTGGCAGTAGCGTGGCTTTGTCATTCATTAGAGATCAGATGGCGGATTTGCACCCAGATATTACCCACGAGACGGACCATCTTTGGATTCAGAGGTACACTCGGTTGGCGTTACTCCTACTTTTCGGGTGTGTCTTGTTCCCGGACACTTCGGGGGAGTAAAGTGAGTATGCGCTTTCTCCATTGTCTTGAGCAGCTGGATGAGCTACCACAGTACAGCTGGGGTGCTACTGTTCTGGCGTATCTATATAGGAGCATGTGCCGGGCGAGCGTAGGTCCAACGGTTGATATGTGTGGTTTTCTGCCCCTCCTACAGGTGCAAAAGTTTTCCGAATACATTGTTCGTTACCCCAAATTCTATATCGTGAAATGACTCATAAATTTACATCAACATTTTATCTTAGGTTTGGGCCTGGCAGCGGATCATGCCGTTGCAGCCACCTCTACCACTACTCCCGTCCGGTGAGGATTATCCGCTTCTCCCTCTAGCTATCAGGTGGATTCTCCGGCGTGGGACCTACCGAGGGACGGATGCTCATCATAATCTCCCCCTTCTTAGGGATGTGTTAGATATGTTGGTGGACGGACAGGTAAATATGTACCTACACTTGGTTGTTTTAAATTGAGTTGTGTTTTGCGTACTCATTTTTTTGTTACTATTGGTAGTTCATCTGGACGCCATACAGCATCGAGTTGCTTGGTCAGCTACCCGCTTGTTGCTCAGTCGACCGGCTGATTTGGAGCACCTCCGTCCCGTTGATCTTCTGGGATTACGTTGAGTATCATGCCACGGAGCGTGTGCTTCGACAGTTTGGCCATCCTCAGCCTATACCGAGGGAGCCTGGATGGGAGCCTACACACTATCAGCGGGACGACCGTTCGAACATGGACCGGCAGTATATTGGATGGCTACAGCAGCAGATAGCTTATTGGGAGGACCGAGCTGAGCGCATTCCGCTACCACCTACAGTTTTCCAGGAGGCCTCTATTCATCTGTATGCTGGGTGGTACCGCCGTCATACCCGAATGATGATCGGGAACCCTGTTCATGTACTTGGCGAGCGCTACAGACCGTACGCCGGGAGGCACGAGGCACTGGTATGTTTTTGTGACTTATTAATATCTTATAATTGTGTTATAGCGTTATTTAATTACTATTTTAAATGTTTCACAGGCTATTGGGCTTCATCGCATCTACCAGTCGGGACAGGAGATGCAGCAGCGTTCGGACATCCCTGAAGTGGTTGAGTATGGCCGGGAGGTGGCTCAGATGGCTCGTCTGACACTGTTGCAGGCGAGAGATGCCGAGAGGTTAGACCATGAGCCTCAGTATGTGGCTCCAGAGGCCTACCAGCAGGGTAGGCCAGTCCCACGAGCCAGGGGTAGGGCACCAGCGAGGGGTCCCCCACCAGGCAGGGGTGCCCCACGGGGTCGCAGGGTACGGCGAGGAGGTGGTCAGCAAGGGGGCGTTGAGGTACCTCACGCCCACCACCCTGAAGACAGTACGACGTCATGTCCAGTTGGTGAGAGCATTTGCACATTTACGCCGACTATAAAACGGGACTCACCAACATCCATTTTGGTTCGGTATACGCGTTCTCTTTTCTGCACTTTCAGCTTGCCAAATTAGTCCTTGTTTACATACAACTAAAAGGCTCCGGTGGCCAATAATGCTCAGCACCTAATGGATGCAAACTTCCTCCTATACGTGTCTACGTATGCAAACCACTGTATTGCCCTATGAACTATAGTTTGTTGCCCCATATCTACACTTGTTGAAAGCACTTCAACGCATGTGCGCACGGCATGTTGGTAGGATGGTTCCATTTCCCACGATGACATAACCTTCTATTTTCATTCACCTTCTGTAGATTATTCCCACGCGTGTCCATTGATAATGCGGTCTTAACCCAATCGCCAATAAATAAGTTCAAAGGCACGTCTGCGACCGAAGATATGCCTTTCTTTTGGTTATAGTACAACCATTTAACTCCTGGTGGACGGGCTGTAATACAACTCTTTAATCTTGAACCTAATGGACAACTTCCAAAAATGGAATTTCAAGAACAAGGGAAATCAAGTCCCACATCCAAGGTTTGAAGTGATTCTCATTTGAAGTGTCATTTCACATCTGTGCTCGCTGATAAATTTACCCACTTTTCACAGAACTAGTTTCTTCTTTGTGGCACGCAGCATCCAGTGACAACCCATAAATCACCTACGGATACAAGCCTTGTATTTCTCCGTAGTTGACTCACTTACCTCATCTCACGACACTCTCTTATACTGTAGATTTTTACAGCCCTAATTAGGCGAGCTTAATCGGGGAAATACATGCCCTTGTAAGAACAGCTGGTCTGAGATTCATCCCACATTTTTTCACTGAACCGTTAGGAATTCATCATCATGCCCTTGTGAGGGCATCGACGCTTAGGCATGCTTGGCAAATTATCAGGTAGGAAATATTTCGCTCATGAAAATGCACGTGGGACTCATACACTTTTGGTCTAGCGGGAGGTGAGGAACAATGCTCCTGGTCAGCTCAGGTTCAAACATTCACTTCCTCCTCCTCATCATCCCTCATCATGAAGGGTGTGCATCCCGAACTCATCGCATTGTTGTCATAACACTATTCATCCTCCTGACTCTGCGGCATCTGCCAAATCACGATTAAAAAACGTCGTTTATGGGGCAAACTGTGTGAGGCCATGGAGCTTCAAGAAGCTTGTTTTCCACTGCACAAAAAGAACAAATACATAAGTTACCCAATACTCAGGGAAAAAATACTTTAGATATCGGCATATCACTTACTTACAAATCGTATTGTTCTTTGACGTTTATGTATATGGAGATTTTTCATGTTGTGATAACTACCAGATGGACCACCGTGGTTCCATTTACTCCCAGACCTGCCATATTCCAAAACTAGGGCGGGGTCATAACCTTGTAAAATTCAAAATCCGAAACGATGACCCCCTATAAAAAATATGAGCTGTGTAATACAAATCCAATTAAAACATGAAAAAAAAAATCGCTAAAAACGTAGTAAAAATAAAGTTTACCAGTTCGTCTTTGTTATTTAATAAGTGGAATAACATTATTTTGTGGCTGCTCATTCGCCTGTGGTGGACAAGTTTAAATCCAAGGCAAGCTCTTTCATCTACAATCTGTCCGCAAAAGCTGCTCCAGAATTCAACCACCGATGACTGGGGGTTATCCCTGCTATGCACCGCCCTATTACCTAGGAAGTCTTCCACCTTCACGTCATTTCCAATAATTTTATTTACAATTAAATTTCCTTGTTATTCATCCGGGAATCGCAAAAAATTCTCTAAGAGTTTCATCATCCTCGATGTCAAACTCAGAATAATAAGCAAAACCCTGCGAGTCACTAAATAAGGAAATCTACCGGTTACTTTAAGGCTAACCAATGCCCCGCTCACTCATTTTTTTACGTAACAACATACCAATGTATCGTACTCATTATTAAGAGGCAATTAACATGTGACACTGTTGGAGGTGAGCTATCCTCACGAGTCTATTCCTCCACCACAACCTACCCCCCCCCCCCCCATACT
>NW_017671231.1:114258-265663 GCF_001879085.1 Nicotiana attenuata
ACAGTGAAACCCTTATTTTTGGCACTTCAGACATTGTAAAAAATTGATTGATAAGGAGAAGAGAGAATAATGAACGTATGTTTGAAGTTTAAGTGTTGAATGAATTTTTATAAAATTGAAACGTCTATAAATAAGGCAAGTCCGAGCTTGGGGTGTACAATTTTTCAAAGTAATTCGCAGTATTATACTGCGTTTTACGTATTTGAATTATTGTTATGTCAATCAATTATTGGTGGGGCCCATCTCAAGCGATTCACAGTATTATACCGCGAATTGCATAAAAAAAAATTATTTTTTTAATATTTCGCAGTATGATACTGCGAATTGTTTTAACGGCAAAATTTTCGTTAACCCGATTCGCAGTATAATACTGCGAAGTACTCATTAATGTAACTTTTTTTTAAAACATTAAAAAAGTGCTTTTTGTACAAAAAATTATTAATTAAGTTTCGGACTCGTTGGCCCGTGCTAGCACCGGCCCAACAAATTGATCGCTCTGATACACACCTTTAATGTTTGTTTGAAAATATATACAGTCAAACCTGTCTATAACAACCTCGTTTCTTCCGAATATTTTTGGATGTTATAGCGAAGTGCTGTTATAGAGAACATATATTATAAAATAATATAAAAATTGGTTCCGCAAAAGCTTGACTTTTATAGTGAAGTGTTGTTATATAGGGATGATGTTAAAGAGAGGTCTAACTGTATTGCACTTAGTGTGAGTAAAGTAACAATTTGGTACATTTATCTTTGTATATATTTACTTAGTTAATATGAGATTGAGCTTTATTAAAATAAGGTTATTACACGCCCGATTCTCAAGGGGGCAAAAAATTGATGGTATTTACATGATGACATTTTGTATTTTTTTTTCTTTTTAAAGTATATTAATAAATAAAATAAAAAATTACTTTCCTTTTCACAATTGACTCTAAAAATGTTCTTTCTTGCTCCTGAATTCTCAATTCTATTCAACGTACTCATTTGTCTTCTTACTATTGGTCCTCAATATTTTGTGTAAAGTGTCAGTATTTAAAATTAATTTATATTCATCCTTAGTCAAAATTAAAGGTTTTAGTTCTTTTTTATAGCTGCATTAGTAATTTTTGTGCCCAATCTTAGTTCTCTTTTTTCTCTTAATTTCTTTGTACATTTCCCTGAGTTTTTCTTTTCCACGTTATGAGCTTATTCTCATCTTCTATACTATTAGAGAATTCATCTATCATAAATAAAAAGGTATCCTAATACAATGATGTAATCTATCATTATCAAAAATATCAAATCGGTAATAATATTACATTAATTTGCTCAACTAATCAAATAGCTTCATAAAACTTCATCTAAAAAAATTGAAATTCTGCTTATCATTTCAGTTTTTCATATTACTATCGTATGTTTAATTCATTTTATTTTTATTAACCAATTGTTGAGTAAAAAAAATCTAGCTTTTGAATAAATATGTTTTGTTGCTTCTAAAGTATTAAGTTTTGTATGTTGCTTTATTAGATGAAATTTGTAGAAAAATAATTTAAAAATGGATAGATTTTCAGTTTGCTTTAGAAATTAGTCAAAATGACCTTAAAATAAAATATATAAATCAAATATTTGAAATTAATAAGTTGATCCTTGTCAAAATTTTTAGTCTCAGTTTACTTTGTATTTGATAGAGTATAATACAGTTTTCTTCATTATATAGCCAAATCTCTCNAATAAACCCGGATAAATAACCAAAGGCTTCTGATACCACTGTTATTGGGCTAAACTAGCCCAATGGCACTCTTAACATGGTGTGATATTAGTCCGCTTTGGGCCAAAGCTCGCATGGTTTTTCCCAAAAGACCTCACACCATGAAGAGATCCCTACACCTTATATGTAGACTCCCAATCTTTTCAGCTACCAATGTGGGACTTTTGTTCGCACACTCAACAAAAGGACTTTTGTTATATAGGGATGTTGTTTAAAGAGATGTCTGACTGTAGTTCAATATTGAACTTATCTAAAAAAAAATAATTTAGTTTAATTATAATTTCCAAGTATTTTTAAGTTATTAAGTCTTTAATTGAATCTACGTGATTGTGCAACAGTAACTTTTATCAGTAAGAGGTAGTTTAATATTGTATAATGAAATGATAAAATTAGAAGTAACTAAATGTTTTCTTATTATTTTAGCAGCAAGCAAGTTAATTATAAATTTAATATGATTAAGTAGAACACAATTTCCTTTTTTCTATTTGAAATATTTACGCCACTTGTGGTTATTTAAACAAAAACTTGATGATATTTTTCAAAAATAATTTATAAAATTTTCCAAAAAATTAGTCACATAATTTACGTAATTCACTATATACTAATTACAGAACCAGAAGCTAAAAGATTAATATAGGTGTATGCAATTAGTAACTATTGACAATTGTAATAATATGAATGGTTGAAAAATGTAAACGGTTTAGGTGGGAGGGGACATGGGGTCCACATGGGGGAGTACAAAGTAAAGCTGATGTGAGAAGTGTGCAGTGACAGACTATGACATAAGCAAAAAGGTCAATTTAGTCAAGGTACTCAAAAATTTATATAGCAGCTACAGTAATATTTCTTTTTAGCCTACCATAATGTTCCATTTTATCTGAAATGACCAAATTATCCTTCCAACCCCAAGCAAACATGGCATCCAGCTGTGTGCTAACTCCCCTTTATTAGATAGTAGAATAATAACCATATTAGTGTATTTTTTTTTTTTTTACTTTAAAACCCTTAAACTATAAGTATCCACATTATATATGAGGATAAATTTTAAGCGAGTGCAGTTTAACTGTTGTATTACTATGTGTGCATTTATCTATACCACATTCAATAGTACAGTTTACTCCGTATGGCTAACATGTGGATGAACGGTATGGAAATCCAAAAGTATAATCAAACGTAGTATTAGTAATACGGTTCTAAGTAGAATCTGAAATACAGCAAGCCAAACGTTCCCCTATTTATAGGGTTAGTTCATCAGGAAAACAAAAGGATGTAAAATGTGTTTGTTCAATTCCATTTGAACATCGTGCAAGATGTCAAATTAAGAGGGTACTAGATAAGAGTTTATCCGCTAAAGTTTAGTGCCATTGAGCCGTGGTACAGTCGAAGAAAAATTAAGAATATAGAAAATATGATTTTCTAACTTCTTCTTTTTTTCCCAAGCTTACTAAGTGAACAACCAAATATTTCCAGTGTTACTCTAGACCTGGCAATTTAAAAATCCTTAAGAGACAGAGTTAAAGTAAAGGTGTTAATCGGGCGGGCTGGGACGGGCTGGACAAAAAAAACGTCAGCCCGTACGGGTTCGGGGCGGGTTGTTATCGGGCTGGGGTTAACGGGTTGGTGTCGGGCTGGGATTTTTCGGGTTCTATAGGGCCCGTACGGGTGCGGCTTTAACGGGCTCGGGCGGGTCGGGCTATATATAATTTTTTTTTAAATTAAGTTATATTTTTCTTTTTCAATGTTATTGAAACTTTTAAGGGTTAAAATTAAAGATTAGAATTGAACTTTTAAGGGTTAGAATTAAAAGAACAAACTAAAAAATTCTAAATTTGAAAATAGAAAGTAAGTGTCTATATAAAAAATATTGAATAAGACTAATATGCAATATAAAAAAATCACAATATTTAAGTAACTTTGATATTTTTATTGAATAATATAATACTTCAAATTAATTTGCAAGTTCTTTTTTGATTTTTAAAATTTTTGAACTTGCAAATTAAAAGTTTAAAAAAAAGAAGAAATAGTAAATCATATGTTTTGCATCATCTTTGAAAGCTCTTCCATGTCAATGTGAGGTTCTTGGTTTCCGGTATTATAATCGGTACCATAAACCATTATATCTCCAATTTCTTGGTCTTCCTCTTCATCTACCTCGTCACGCCCTTGATTTCGCCGTTCTGATCTAATCCAATCTCTGAAGCACACTAGAACTTCCAAAGCGTTGCTGCCCAATGAATGACGGGTATCTCCTAGCTGCTGTCTTGCTTGGCTAAATGCGCTCTCTGATGCGACTGTTCAAAATAGGCACATTTAGAACGTCTCGAGCCATGGCCGAAAGAACAGGAAACTGATTTGAGTTGCTCCTCCACAACTCAGAGGTAGAAAATCCTTTGTGAGGGGCTCCAGTGACTTTTGCAAGTAGAATTGGAGTTCATCAATATTCCGGCTACTGGTTTGTTGATGCTCTCCTAGTGTAGACCAAATCAAATAATCTTGAACATTATCATCATCTTCCAAATTTGTTACCGGGCTCATGTTTATAAACTTCCTTACATATTTTACATTTTACATAATTTTTCTCATTTTCTAGTCTATCAAAAAAATTCCAACACTTACTTCTTAATCTTCGATTCTTTTTAATAGGCAAAGGAGGCTTACTTGCACTTCCACCCCTAATATTTTGTGTTTGACTAGCATTACCGGGTGTAGGTGGTGGTGTTTCAAGATTATCGGGTGATGGAATATCATTTAAAATATCATCTAAATCATCATCAATACCATAATTTTCTTGAAGTAGCTCATAATCTACATTTACATTTTCGGGTGAACTTTCAGAAACATGTGTAAAACTACTAGAAGAAGAACCACCTCTTATTCTTTTGGAATTTTTCTTACTACCACCTCTACTAGTAGTGCAAGCTTTTTTGGCCGCTCTAAGTAAATCCATTATGTAATTTAAAATAAAAAATTCAAATAAAAATTCTAAATAATAAAGAGAAAGGGATGGAACGAGTGTACCGGGATTCTGAATGCCGCACTAAATTTGATATAGAAAGTAGAAACTCAAACTTCAATTGATAACTTGATACTTGATAATTGATGCCACACTTCACTTGAATAATTGAATTAGAAATTTATGATAATAATACTTTTGTAATGACAAAGCTAAATATTTGATGAAACTTGAAAGTTGAAAGCTTGAAATAATGAGTAATTGGGAATATTATCAAGAGAAAATTGAGAGAGAATTAGAGAGAAAATGAATTGAATTGTGAGGAATAATGAAGAAGAAAGGGGGGTATTTATAGTTTTTAAAAGGCTACAATTGCAATTTACAAATTATAAGGGGTCGGGGGTTAAAATATAAATAAAGAAGAAAAAAAGTGGCTGTTGGGGCAGAAAAACCCGTTGGCCAACGGTCTTTTTTGGTATTTGACCGTTGGCAACGGTCAGATTTTAATAAATAAAAAAAAAATTATATTACGGGTTAACGGGCTGAACCGGGCTGTAGCCCGTTAAGAACCCGTTAAGGGCTTAACGGGTTGTAGCGGGTTCGGTCACCCGTTTAAAAAAAAATTAACGTTTGTAGCCCGCCCCCCGCCCAACCCGTCCCAACCCGCTTTTTTGCTACAGTAACGGGCTGGACCGGGCTGACCCAGGTTGAACCGGGTTGTTAGCGGGTCAGCCCGGCCCGATTAACACCTTTAAGTTAAAGTGAGAACGAACATAAGTATAGTTCAATATTGAATTTGCAACTAGTATAGCCAAGGAAAAAAGGGAAAACGAGCACCACTGAAAAATAGATAAAGCCACAAACACGTCATCCAAGTCCAACACCAGCAAACGAGAACATGATAGTGCAAAAATTTAATACAAAACATCGCAACATTTCTGAACGAGAATTAAATTTTTGGTTGGATCAAATATCATCCACGCTAAAAATATGTTCTTCCATTTAGACAGGGGAGAAGTTCTCCATAAACATTGCAAAATTGCCATTCAACCAAACAGGACCTTGCATTACACCACAAAACAAGTTATCTAGGTCCAAAGGAAGTGAGGCGAGGTTATGACTTCTGGCATTCAGAAGATATTGACTCCATTCTGAAACAAATACGATAATTAACTTCGAACAAAATCATCAGAATAAAGATGGTACTGCTGAATATCGTAATGGCCCTTGCTGCAGAGAATCTGGTGCCTCAATGTGTTGTAATATTGGAGTCATCTTCAAACCAATGATCTGAACTTTGGGATTTGAGTGACCATCCAAGAAAACATTAGTAACCTGCAAATTTGCCGTGTCAATAATTATTTTGTTTTTTGCACTGCTTAACTACATCTTCAACAGTCTATCAATAACTGTTCCAGGTATTGAAGGAAACAGAGAAGCAAATAGCAAATGTAATAAACATGCAGCAACAATTAGAGAATCAATAGAAACAGAGAAGGTAAAAGGACTAGAAAAACTATGGCATATGAAGAAACCAATGCATCAAACAAAATATCAGAAGAGATTATTCTCTAAAAGAATGTACTGGGGTTCATGAACTCCACCACCAGTAGATATCATTTTCTCTTGGGAAAATCATGTGTTCGCAATATTAAAGGACATTTGAACCCAACAACTTTGGATCCATATCTCTCAATGATAGTAGGAAAAGTCATGCCGAAGCTTCAAAGCCGACCTTGGCAACTGCATTCGAACAAAGATTCAAAATTCAGGGTTGACATTTACCAAGTATGAAACCCTCTTGATCCATCACTTTGCCACCTCTCCATTCCCACCTCTTAGCCCCATGAGGAAATGCATCATTGCAACCCAAACAACCCCACCCCACACCCCACCCCTAGGAAAAATAAAAAACAGCTGTTACCAGCACTCATCAACCAAATACCCAAGCACCCAAAATTGCAATTCCAATCCACCAAATCAAATGTACACAAACACATCCAAGCAAAAAAAGTAGAAAGGGAAGTCTGGCATTGCACACTTCAAAGAAGTAGCAGGTTAGCTCCTTCGAGTTCAATTTAGTTTTCAGAGACTGCATCAGTGTCGGCAACAGCGGACCACAAGATAGAAAAAATACTGAATTTGCTATACTCTTTTTTGAGGAAGATAACCAACCTTGAGAGCAAAGGCATTTTTGATATTTCACAACAATTAAGATTTTATTCTCCAGATTTTAGGGTCAATCTGGGGCAAAGAAACAATTTTTTTGTGCCCTTTTCTTCAGTTCGGATGAAACCTTAAGATGAATAGATCTCAATAAAGTGACCTATGATGAAACCTAGAGATAGGAAAGAACTCAAAGTCATAACACATAATCAAATTGTACAAGCACAAGAAATTCCTATACTTCTACATAATCGAGATAGAACACTTTGTCTTTGACTCTGGTACGAGCAGGTGCCTTTCAACAATCCCTGTTGGCAGTCTAACCACAGGAAAAAAAGTAGGACATTAGCTGTGTCCTTTAATGGTCAGGCAAGCCGTGAGCAAAGTAAGTTTCTCATTTACCAAACTAAACAAAGCATACCTGAGTACAGCCAAATAATTTCAATACTTCCAATGACAAGCAGCTATCAACAATCAGTCCCAGGGCTTCATTCGTCAAGTTGCGGCACCAAGACAAATCCAGACTAATCAAATTTTTTGAGCATTTGGCTAGTGATATTGCAGTGTTGTGTGAAACCTGTAAAAATCATATAAAGACATGGAAAAACTTTGATCCTTGACTTTTAGTCTGGCAATAATTCATTGACTATTTTCGATATTCAAATTTCCATGTACCCAGAAAAACATGGAAGAGGAAACAAGAGGCCTAGAAGTGAAAGCAAAGAAAATCTACCCAAGGTTCCTTTTGGTAGTTCTCTCAAAAATATATATTTTTACAAGGTAGATTTTACTAACAGTGCAGCACCAAAAGTGGGAAGTCACCACAAAAGTGAGTGAAATTTCTTCCCATTGGATTGTCCATGGATTCCACTACGTTTCAGGAAGATCAACAGGCTTCCTATTATACCAAAAGTTACTCTGAAATTATATTTGAATAGTTGACATATCTAAGCAAAGTTCAGGACATCCATAAAGCAATAACTTCTTGATAAAATGGGTCATCCCCTTGTGGAACAACAATAACAACTGCGCCTCAGCCCAAACAACTGAACAAGGTGAGGTCGGCTATATGAATCCTCACTGACCCTTGTGGAACAAACATAACTTAAAAAGCAAAACTGGATAGTAAAATCATTAGTGCCCCTTCTAATGGATAAATGTTGATCTAAGCCGGATTTAGCAGGCTTAATCGAGAATTCTATATCCAGTGTGTGATGCTGGTGATTTTACTAGAAGTCAAGGACATTAAGTAGCAGATGCCAACTGGAATTCAGCAAAAATGAAGCACAGCCCATAACACATTTCTCTAGGACCACACTACACAATAAGAAAAATGTGATAACATTACATGCGGTCAAATACCTTACTGACAAAATTGAGAGACAATTCCTTCAAAGACTCCCCACTGGTTTCAACATAAGCAGCAACAGCTTCATCACTGCCATTGATAAAGATAAGAGTAAGCTTATGCCACTTTCAATTTTACAATTTACGAGTACAAGGAATTCAGAACATGCTATCAAAAAGGATAGCTCTTTTTCATTTTTTGAAGAATGCATACTGATAATATCCTATATGTAGCTTGAAACCACTATCCTAAGATTTCAAAGAACATTTTTTTGTGATTTTTCAAGAATGATACTAAGAGGATCTTATATGTAAGCTTGAAACCACTATTATAAGCCTTCAAGCATGGAAGACAACTCAGGAATCATATGAGAGTAAATACATAGAAAGCCAAATAAGTTGGAAAAACAGACATAAGACTGCAAAATCATTTTCCTTCCCATTCCTATTCTTCGACTGATATTTCCTTTTCTCCGGTTTCTAACTAATCCAAATACTTATTTCACAAATGAAGCTAAGGAGTAGGTGAAATGGCATGTTCCAACTACAAAGAGCTAGGATCTCATGTATGGACATACTCAAATACATGTTCATGCAAAGAAATGGGTACATACATGCTCGTTAAAGGTAGAAATTTCATCAAAGGAGTTAAGTGTGAATTATGTCAAATCCAGCTCATGTAATCCAACAGAATGAGATGTTCCTTATATATATACAAATTACAATGTACCGTATACACCCACTCCTATAAACATAGGAGACTGTTATATCTCCGCAAATTGGATATGCTATTTTTACTTAAAAAATAAAAGTAAAATACAAAAGAAAATGTGTGCAATATCTACCTAGATGATTCTGGGCAGCCAACCGCTCCACAAAAGGAACATGAGAAGGAAATTTGAAGCCAAGCATTTTGAAACATCTTTTCAACATTCAAATGAAGATTTTTTTATGCAAAGAAACAACCCTCCTTTCTAGCAGCGATATGGTGATATTCTTTGACAAATTTGCTCTAAAGGCATAAGCAACCAACATTGAAGAAAAGAGTAAAAAGCTACAGAAAATGATGATGATTATAGCAAGCAAAAAATTATGGTTAAAGACACTGCATATGCTACACTTAGAAAAGAATTCTGTACTGAATGCTATATTTTGAAACCTGAATGCATTGCGACAGAGTTTTAGCTTGTCAACTGCTCTACAACCAGTGGCAAGATGTCCGATTGCAGAGTCTGTCAATTTACGCAAGTTACTCAGGTCAATAGCGCGTAATCCAGGACAGCTTTGTGCAATCTCTTTCAGAGAACAGTCAGTCAATTGCCTGCATCAGATTAAAGGCACAAATACAATCAGTATCTGTCAAATTTCTCTGTGGAACATCATCTGAAACAGGACGAAAAACACCTACGTGCATCCCTTCAGAACAATCTCTCTCAGACTCTGACCTCGATGAGTGACAAATTCTTTAATAAAAGCATCACATACAGTCTGGATTCCAGCTACTGATAGAACTTCCAAATGTTCTAGCTTTAGCAATGCTGGTAGAATAAGCATGGGATCTATTGCTTCGCAATCGTCTAGATACAACTCTCTCAGAACTGATCCCAATGAATTAGATAAGCAGCTAATTCCATCACATGTCAGCAAAGAGCACTGGCTGAGATCCATTGACCTTAAAAAAGGTGCTGCAGAGATGATCGCCGTCAGCCCAGAATCGGAAAGACGACATGCACCTTTCAAGGACAAGGTAGTTAGTGCAGGGAGATTGTTTTGGCAACGAGCTAATGTAGCCAATAGGATATAATCTGGCATACAGCGACCACACTGATCCAGTTGAAGCACCTGGTTCCACAAAGAGAATATCTTCAAGTTCAACAATCAGAACTAATATAGCATTGATCTATTACTACAACATATGCAAGCAAAACTTGAATGGACAGACTGAAGACAACTTTATCTTCTATGAATTTTAATATCAACAATGTAATGTTCAAGATCATACTTAAGCAGAGATTATGCTAGTAAACAAGGTCTGTTAGCGGCTCCCATGTAATGCTGCTAAACAAGTACTTATTCCTTTTAATACAACAACAACAACAACAACCCAGTAAAATCCCACCAGTGGGGTCTGGGGAGGGTAGAGTGTACACAGACCTTACCCCTACCCAGAGGCTGTTTCCGGGAGACCCCAATAGTACCAAGTATCATATGTACAGAGTGAAAAAGCAACGCAGGTTTATTTAGAGTAGGGGGTAAATAAAATAAAAATGCAGTTAAAAGGAATCACATACAAAAGCATACCACATCTTGCTTCAAAAATGGCTAGGTGAATATTTTAACTGATAGAATAGCAGTTCATAAATATTAAAACTAAGTTTGGTTCCTCAAATGAGAGGAGGAGAGGAAGGAGAGAGAAACCAACTGTCTACTTCCCCTATGTGAAGCATTGATGATTTACTTGCAATAATTGTAAGCTTGTAGTATACTTCATCATTTCCATCCAGCTTTCGACAAATTGAGAAAGATGACGCGCAGTACCGCAACCCCTCCACTTCTATTTCAAGTGTTCTATTATTTCCTAACCAACCGACGAACACGCACACTTTATTCACTTTTACTTCTACTCCTCCAACCATTTCGTTTTCCACTCCAATCAGACATAGCATAAATAAAAGAAAGATGAAAACTCACCACCAAGTTGCTGGTATCACATGCTTCAAAGGTCTGTGTGAACTTCTCCTCATCCAACCATGAACAGTCCCTTATGCGTATCTCTGTAGGAGATCCGCGGGTAAGAAGTTCAAAAAATTGATAAGTCATTTTTCGAGAATCGCACAGTGATTGGCAAATCCTGTGCCTGAGTGCATCAGGTACACAATCAAGTGAAGTGATTGCATCTGCATTTTTCACTAAAATGCCCATGCATAGGTCTTGTAGTGAGGGAACCACCAGCTTTCTAGATTGGCACTGCTGGTCCTTTTTGGGAAACCATACCAATTCAATCTTACTTTTCTCAGAAAATGAACCCTGCTGACGTTTGATGTTAGTTTCACGATCTCTAATAATCTTCATAGCAGTTGAAAATGGACCAGGCCAGTCTTCTCTTTCTACAGTGTTCACTTCCTCCTGTGGAATTTCCTCAGCAGCCTCAGCAGTGGAATTTATATCCTGTTCCGTTTGGGAAGAGAAATGAGCAAATCTGGAAGCATTTCGTCTGGCAATATCCCTAAACCTTCTTCTTGATGTAGACACTCTAGTAGCAGTTATGCTTGCAGTGGCATCTGCAACCTGTTCTCCATCCTGAGATGTCCTATCCTCTGAGAAATTAATATCTCTTGAAACAATATCATTTATGGGTTTTTCCGCCCCTTGCTTGGATTTTCCTTCCAATGTATCAACACCATGAGGCAAATCATCGCCAACCATCACTTTTTTTCCTTTTTCCTCTCTGCTAAGCCTCCTTCTAGTCTTTGAATTACCATTTTGCATACTAGCAGCTTGCTCATCACCATGATCATCCACGTCTGTTGGAAAACAGGCAGACTGAGGTACTGTGAGATCAAATGGCATCCCAAATGTTTCCTCTGATTCCAAGTTTACTGAATGAACCACTGACAAACCCTGCTCATAAACTGTGCCTTTACATTTCTCTTCTCTACTGAATCTCCTCCTCTTAACACTGTAAGGCTCATCTGAACTTGTCCCCAACTTATTGCTCAAGGCACCTTCTGAATCACAACTGTTTGACATTCCTTCACTTAGCTTTCCTTGAGACAGCTTCTCATCGCAACCCTTCTCAACACTTTCAGTCTCACCAACAGAGCCACCACTGCTTTCTTCAACTGCTCTCTTTGAGATTTTCTTGCCTGACCGCAGACTCAAAAACTTAGTGTTCCCTTCTCCCTGCACTTCTATACTTTGTTTTTTCTTCCCTTTCCCCTTCTTAGCATATTCAGTTCTCTCCTCACAGAATGCCAAATTTCCTATAACATCAGATTTATTCAAACCTATTTCTTCAATACCTTCGCTTCGCCAAACCCCCAAATTCTTATATTCATCCAAAACCGTGTTTTCTACATCAATGTCTCTCTTCAAACTCTCACCACTACACTCATTATAAATTTCAAAATCCTTACTATTTCCTTTTCGACTCAAAATTTCGCTCAAACTGGTTTTAGAAGCCAATCTCAAACTCCTCCTTGGAGCAACAACACGAGGAATGGAACGACCAGCCGAAGAAGAAATCGGAGTACATAAAGGCTGGCTCGAAGTTTCTAGAGACTTTGACGGAGTTGCCGGTTCCAATACAGTAACATTTTCTAGGGTTTTTGAAGAGGCTTTAGGCTTGAGTGCCGGAGTCACTTCGCGAGACCTCAAAATCGCCATTATCTCTTATCCTCTGATGCTACCAAAACAAATGAACTAAAATGAGCAACAAAAAAATCATATGCGTATCTAAATATCCCAAAAAACAGAAGTACTCATTTCTCTATAATATAAAATAAAAATAAAAAAGCGCAAAAGTTGAACTCAGTTGTTGAGACTAACAAGCTTATCAAGTTCGATAAAACAGAATAAAGGAAGCTTATGTATATTGAAGGATGGAGAGTAAGTTACAGTTACCAGTGACGGCGAGGAATTAGTGACGAGCTACTGCCAGCAATAGCGAAAATGATGGTACAGTGAAGTGATATTGTGAGGATGAAGACGAAATCGGGAAATGAGAGTACAGTAGTGAAGGGAATGTTTCCGGCGGCAGTTGAAGCGGTTAACGACGGCGGAAGGTTGTGGCGGGAGGTTTAGCAGGTTTGAGGAGTTTATATGGGCATTGGTGGGAAGCTTACTGGACACGCACACGAGACACGACGCGCCTGTTGAGATGACTTCGACTTTCCCGCCAAATATTGGTTGGGCTTTCAAGAGATTGGATGAATGGGCTGGAATGAGGCCCAACTCGTTTAAAATGAGGCCCAATTCTTTTCTAAATGCTTGTTTGGCAAAAATTTGTACGGCAATGTCCCAACGGATTTGGTCTTGGCAGAATATCCCTGTTTTCTAAGTATGATTTTAGCAAAATGTCCCTATTTTTTTATTTGAACACCGTAGTTCATCAATACTTAAACCTTGAAATTCTTATTTGACGGTGGAAAGTGGAAGGTTAATAATTTATTATTATTAAAATATAATATTAATAATTTATGCTTAAATTTCTAGTTCAAACACTGATATAGTAATTTGCTTTAAAAAACTCAAAATTTCACTTTTGGACCTAGGAAGTATTGATAAAGACATAGTGGAATTTTTTGGATTGGTGTTATTTGACTAGATTTGTGGTTGAGGATTGTTTGTATTGGTATTTGGAAAATTTATTTCAAATGTGTAGATTATTTTGAGCATATTTCCGGTGGTTTTATCGAAATTGAAGTTGCAACAACACACAAAAAAAGATGTCAATCGAGTAGACTTTAATGAATAACTTAACAAATAGGTAGAGTAAATATAGTATAAATTCTACTAATCCGATAGAAAAATTCCTTAAGAGCAAAATCATATCAACCTAGTAGGTTTTGATGGCAACTTTAACATATAGGTAAAGTAAATATAACGTAAATTCTACCAATCTGATAAAGAACGCTGAAAAGCAATAGTAGCTATGTGTGAATCCAAGGATCTTTTTTTAAATACCGCGAATCGGCTGAAAGAGTTTCAATAGGCCAGGAAACCATTTCCGCTAAAGAGTTCTCATTAATTTTGAGGACATTCGACTACGACCATCCCCTTAACGGGCCATTTATGTCAATTACAACTTGTGGGTGAAATTCAAAAATAGCTAGATTTACAAGTGGTAATTGAAAATAGCCACAGTTTCAAAAGTAATCGAAATTTAGCCACTTTTCATATAAAGATAAATCTGGAAAAAAAAATATTCAAAATCTGGAAAGTATTCCAGCATAATATGCTGGAGTTTGAATTTTTTACATGTCAACTTCCAGCATAACATGCTGGAATTTCATAATACGTTGGAGTTCCAACATAATATGCTGGAAGTTCATACATAAGTGCTCCAATTTCCAGTATATTATGCTGGAACTTTTCGTGTGCTGGAGTTTCAGCATGATATGCTAGAAGTTCATACACAGGTGCTCCAATCTCCAGTGTATTATGCTGGAACTTTCCGTGTTGCAACAAAATAGTGGCTATTTTTAATGACTTTGCAAACGCTGACTATTTTTTAATCACCAGTCCAAAAACTAGTTAGCCCGTGCTATTTTAACCTTGTTAGGCTGACTTTCCAAGTCTAGATTTATTAGGCGTAACTGCGCAAGCTCCAGGTTTGACGAGGAAACTAAAAGCCCGTTTGGACATAAGAATTTTTTCACCTTTTTTTCGAAATTTTTTTACTTTTTTCGAAATCAATCTTTCATAAAATCTCTAATTTTCACTTGAAGATGAATTTTGTAATTTTTCGAAAAAATTGAAAAACTCCAAAAAATTATTTTTCAAAATTTTCACTTAGATCACCCACAAAACTTCAAAAACAACCCAAAATTATTTCATGTCCAAACACAACTCTAATTTTCAAATACCATTTTCGAAATTTTACGATTCTTATGTCTAAACGCCCACTAAATATAGGAGAAATATCATGGTATAGCCAGTTTTCATACTGGTCAATGAAAAATAGCCAGCGTTTACCAAGTCAATAAAAAATAGCCACTATTTTGCTGCAACAGGGACCGGTCCAGTATAATATACGGGAGTTCTGGTGCATTTGTGTACGAACTCCAGCATATTATGCTGGACCGGTATACTTTGCTAACTCCTGTAAAATTTGCGGGAGACTGGAGCACCAGTGCTCCAAACTCCAGTATATTATACTGGACAATTATACTTGCTGGAACTCCCGTAAAATTTGCGGGAGTTCCAGCATAATTATGCTTGAACTCCCGTAAAATTTGCGGGAGTTCCAGCATAGTTATCCTGGAACTCCCGTAAAATTTGCGGGCGTATTTTCCGGATTTTGAACAGTGTTTTCGCTCAGATTTAAAGTGGCTAAATTTCGATGACTTTTGAAACTTGGCTATTTTTCAACGACCAGTGGTAAATCTGGCTATTTTTGAATTTCTCCCCTAAATATAACCGATCGTTTTCTAAATCTAATTTGGCAAAAAGTTCAATCCAGTATAGTTTGCTCAAGCGTCCTTGGTGCCAGAATATTGTATTAATATTAACCAAATATATTTATTTTTCGAAAAATAAATTCAACAAGCAAACACCGAAAAAATCTTTTTCATAGAAAATAACTTTCTTTTCTGAAAAATATTTTCATCACACCGAGCACAGTAACGATGTTAAGGAAAACTTTTATTTAACCTTTTCTTTCTTATGAATGATGACAATGAATCTTGAATTCAAGACCTTTTTTCTATTTCGATACTACATTGAACTATGTGAGTTATAACCAGATTATTAGAAAACCTAAAACTATCAACAACAAAAAATTAATTATACCTTCACCAAAATAATAAAATTCAAACTTTAGAAGGAAAAGAAAAAAAAAAAAAAAAGATCCCATTAAAGTGTGTGAGGATCGTCTTTTCTGATCAGCCAGCAAATCTTCAATTTAATTAATATTTGGGCATAAAAAAAAAGTCACGTTCATTATTTAATTGATTAAAAATTCATAATTTGGATTCTCTTTAAATTTGGGACCCAATGAACGCATAAATAATGTGGATACCACATGATTAATTGATTAGTTGTCCAGATTACTATTGATGCCTCTCTTTTTTAAGTAAGAAAAATAAGAAAATATACACTTGTATCATATGCTCTCATTGCGGGCCATGCGGCGTAACACATGGTTAGAATTTAAACGGAAAAAATTAAAAATAAAATATAAATAGTCAGAAAATCCAGACCAACAGCCCTGCAATAAAAAAGAAATTAAGTTTAAAGAAAGCACGAACTATTCAATAAATATTAGTATTTTCTATTATGTAATGAAATTAACTTTTTCATCTCTAATTTAAGAAACAACGGCTTTTTTTATCAATAAAGTTGTGGAATCAGTAAGTATTTCTTCATTCTTAACTAGAGATTTACAATTCGAACTCTCAACATTGTTAGAAAGTGCCCAACGTGAAATTTTCAGATACAAACACGGATTTACTTGACCCTAATATAAATACCGAATGAGAAAACCTTGTTCAAATAGATAGTGGTATTTGTCAAGGAGTCTACGGCACATAATACACGTTTGTTTCGCTTTTCAGAAGTATACTCAGGGGCGGATTTAGGGGGTGGATTTAGGGGGCGAACCCCCTTCGCCGAAAAATTATACTGTATATATAATGCAAAATTTTATTTTTTTACTTCTATATATTAAATTTTGAATCCCCTTCGTGAAGATACTGCCTCCGCCAGTGAGTATACTATGTGTAAAAGTTAAAGGGGGAGGTCAACTTTATTTGAAAATTGAAGTGTTTTATAAAAGTATTCTAGTACAATCAAATAGAGTAACTTCATTTAAGAGCAGGGCAAATATAGCCTTAAACGTCATACAATTGTCAAAAACGAGATACTAGGGAGTCATTATTTTTATAGCAAGAATGTGCTATACAGACAAGATTCGTGAGAAGGCAAGAACTTTCTCCAAATGTTGAGAAAAGTTCCAATAGTATCAATAGTAAAAAAATCGCTTTCATTCCCTTTTGAAGATAAAATATTTTTATCCATCTCTATTTGACTAAATATACCAAGTTTCATGGCCACAACGACATCTTATCAATGTTGTTTGAGTTGTCAAGTATTGAAATTTTAGTTGAGGTGTGAAGGAAAAATAGAGGGGGAAATTAGAGATTTTAGGGTGTGTTTGGTAGGAAGGAAAATATTTTTGAAAAATGAGTGGTTTTATTATTTATTTTTTCTTGTTTGGTTGGTGGGTGAAAAAAAAATTTCGAATTTTTTCTTCTAGTATTTGGTTGGAGAGTAGAAAATATTTTTTTATGCTACTCTTCTCACCCTCCCTCCCCCCAAGTCTCTATGTTACCTTGTTCTCCCCCCCTCCCCCTCAAATACCCAACGTTTTCATGACTCTATTTTCTTCAAGTATTTAATTATTCTTCTAAAAATTCACTTAAACCCAAATGAACTAAAAAGATAACATCGACCGCGGTGAGTCGCGACTTTACTGTCGCCCAGGTAAGTGAGACTTAATTTTTTTTTTTTTCTTTCTTTTCTTTTCTAATTCCCCCCCCCCCCCAATTAATAAAACTAAAACACACACGCCCCACCCCTATTTTCCCCCTCTCCTCCCACGCTATCAACCCTAACCAGCATCTTCTGTCTTCTTCTTCTTCTTCACCTCTCTCACACCCCCACCCACTTCCCACTCTCTCTTCCCAAACTCCCATTACTCTCACCCTCTACTAGAACCAGGTATGTCAAGCTTCCCTCTCTCTTCTCTTGTATTTTTGTTTTAGTATTTTGCAAGTTTAATGCTTTAATTGTTGTAGTATTTCTAGTAGATTTTTTTCTTTTGATTTTCTTTTCGGCTTTTTAGTGGGTTATGTGCACAATGTTGTAGAGAAGAGTGTGATTTTGTTGTGTAAAAATTAATGGTGGTGGGGTGGAATGGTAAGTGAGAATGGTTGATTTGGAGGGATGGGTTTATGTTTCCATGGGGCTCGGTGTGTTAGAATAGAGACCATGCTCACAATGTGTTTGTGAAATTGCCCCTATGGAGTTGTAATGGCTAATGTGACCATGGTGGTGGTGAAGTCTGAGTAACCACAACGGGTTCACACAACTCAAACCCTCACTAATGGGAGCCTCTTTTTTTTGGCAAGTACAGTGCATCAATCCAGGAAGCGACGTACCACAGGGTCCTCCGCTAGTGGATCGGGTAGTTCTTCTAGAGCTCGGGGTCAAGCTAGTGCGAAATAGTTTGACCGCGCTCGGTTTGTCTCCAAACTAGCTGAGGACAGGTATAACGCCAAGGCGTCCAAGAAATTGTTACCTGAAGTACATATTGACCGGCAAGCCTTGCAAGTGGAATGACCAAGTATCTTTGCAGAGTTGAGGAGGTGTCAGCTAGACATCCTCTTTGATGAACCGGAGGAGGTGAATGTACTGATGGTGAGGGAGTTTTACGAGAACTGCCTGGAGCATGTTAATGGGGTGGTCACAGTACGAAACACCCGGGTAAATGCGTCCCTTGAGGCCATCCGCCGAGTGTATCGGCTGCCAGTATTCACTGGGGATACAGACCATTACCTTGTGTATAGCCACCCAAATGTCTGGTGGACACAGATTCTTGAAACAGTATGTATGCCTGACAGGGAGTATATATGGATAAAGCACCGAATCACACTGAACTCCCAGTCTCTCAATTGGGAGGCTAAGTGTTGGCTGACAATTGTCAACAGCCGTTTGCTGCCCTCCAGCAACACTACCGATGTCAATGGGCTACGAGCAGCAACTATCTACTGTTTTATGACCCACCATGATTTTGATGTCGCCAAGCTCCTTCACGATGAGATGTTCATTCGCTCCCCATAAGTACTCAAAGGGTTTTACTTCCCCCCTCTGGTTACCAAGTTATGCCGTGCTGCACGAGTTCCTGAAAATCCTATAGTAGATGGGACATTGCCATTGAAAG
Organism: Nicotiana attenuata; assembly: GCF_001879085.1. NCBI lineage: Eukaryota > Viridiplantae > Streptophyta > Magnoliopsida > Solanales > Solanaceae > Nicotiana > Nicotiana attenuata. Next base: position 133,138 of record NW_017671231.1, read on the forward strand.
CCCCATTCCGGGCTAGCAAAATCACAGTTGGGAGAGAGTCGGTAGTGGTGGTTGATGATGCTGATGAGGATGATGAGGACGCTGCCGCCCCACCACAGCCGAGAGCTGATGAAGCGGGCCCATCACAGGCCCGCCAAAGTACCCGCATGACAACCCTGGAGCAAGAAATGGCTGGCCTCCGCACTTCGGTCACTAACCTGTGCACCAGAGTTGACAATTTGACTACTCAACATGCCAAGTCGGAGAAAAAGATCATGGACTGGCTCAGGGCACCAGGACAAGTGTGTCACCTCGATCCTAGCACTGTATATGATCAGGATTGAGCATCAGGGAAGTCCCCTTACCTTACTCTGCTTTATATTCGTTGACTTGGGTACATGCCAAAGCTTTAAGTGTGGGGTGGGGGATGGTTGTTGTTGTAAAGTTGTATAACTTTGTATGGTGTTGTTTTGTTGTTTGGTATTGTTGGTTTATGTTAGTTAACTTCGACTTGGCCCGAAGACGGACACCTCTCGACGGGTCTCTTGAGGGATATAAGTCGAACAAAAAAAAAGATCTTCGTTTGATTAGGTAGTGTATCAACTCCCCCTTGGTTTTTCTTTAAACCACGATTCTTTTTCATGGGTTTCTATTTGAACCACGCGTAGTTAGTTTTTCTTTTTAGTTTAGAAAGTCTTGGGCGAGAAACATAAATGGAAATAGGGACCCTTAACTTTATAGTACCTTGAATAAGACTGCTTTAGTGTGACACTTAAGCTCTTTAGTTGACTCAAATAAGGCCTTAAATTGTGTGTTCCTGAATGGCTCAAGTACTTAAAACAGAGTGTTTGATGATCCTAACTGGATTGAGTCATGTGCCGTGTGTGAGTGAGGCTTTCTGTATTTTGTGTTAATATTCAATGCCTAGAACTTGCCCTGTGTGTACGCAAAGCAAAATGGTAGCCTTGTTTGGTCTAGAAAGGGATATAGGCGTTTCTTTGCTTAACCCTTCTATGTATGCTTGTTCCCACCTAACTGTGTATACCCTAGTCAACCCCGTTGAGCATGTAAGGCTGTTTTCATGGCAACCACATTACAAGCCTAACCCGAGTTTAAATAGCCTATCTTGTTGAACACTGTCACCTCTTAGAAGCACTCAAAGTGTAAGAGATATGAAAAAATATAAGTGTGGGGTGGTTGGTTGGGCTGTTAAGTGGAATTAAGGGGACAAAAAAAAGTGCACTAGTTGATAAACAATATTAGAGGCCACCAGAAAAAAAAAGCCTCAAAGTGGTGGCAGCTATTAAAAGAAAAAATGTGCTTAAAGAAAAAAAAAGGGTTAACACAATAGTGTAATGGTGGAAGGAAGGTGTGACAAAGTTAAGAGCTTAACAGTACACAATGTAGTGGAGTGCTTAGGGAGGTGTAGTCACTATACCCAGATGTATCCTACCCGCCCCGCAGCCAACATTACAACCAAATAAAGTCCTATTTGATTCTAGACCGAATAAGCTCGATTAGTCGAGTATTACACTACGGGTAAGCCTATAGTGTGTTGTTTGTGGAATAAGAATTTGTTTTGAGGGTGAGTGAAATGATGTATTCGAATTCCTCATTGTGTGGTTTGTAAACAATATAAGTCTCTTTTGTAGTGAGTAGGCACATGATTCATGAAGGGAAGGTAAGTCTTGACCTCCGACTGAGAGTAGGAGAGCTGTTTAGGGGTGTTGCGTGGCTAGAAAGGAGTCCGCTCTTGAGGCGAGGAGGTTACGCTGAAGTAGTCTATCCATGTGAACTATTCTTGGTATATGGAGTAGGGAAGTGACCCAATAACGATTAGGCCTATAGAGTGTGGTTTGTTGCTAGAGGACTAACAACGATTTAAGTGTTGGGTGTTGATAGTAGGCTATATAGACGCTATTTACACTCTAAATGTACCATACTTTATTGATGTTTTAAAGGCTAAATAATAACAAAATACTCTAATTGGTGTTCTTTTGCTTAGCAGGAACTAATCCAAGCTAGGAAGAGACTATGGAGTGTTTTGGAATTAATATTGTGGATATAAGGCCAATCAAGAAGAACCCAAATGAAAATAAGCAAGAAAAAGGCAAAGGAAAACTGAACAAGAGGCCACTGCGACCGCGGTCGACTACGGCGTGGAACGCGGTGGGCCAAACGAGCGAGGCAGAATAGATGTGATTCACCGCGGTTGCGGTCGACTGTGTACTTGCCCAGAAATTTTGGGACTAAAGTGTAAATTGGGGAAAACTTATCCCAACCCTTTACAAACTCAACAAACTCGCCCAAGCAGGGGTTAAGCTTATTTTTGGACTGAATTGGAGGCAAGAACAAGTGTGAGAAGAGCAATCAACCATTAGAGTTTTTCAATCTTCTCTTTGTTATCTTATTTGCACATTATAAATACTTTAGTGATTTTATCTTGCTTTGCTATGAGTAGCTAAATACTATGTCTAGGGTTTGATGGAACCTATTGAAGGATGAACTTCGTGTTATGTTAATATAGTTTGCCCGGTTTAATCTCTACTTGTTCAACTACGTTCTTGTTGTAGTTAATTGATAGGATCCTCAATTAGCTGTGCCTATTTAGTATGTATTACTCGGGAGAGAGTGCATATTTAGGTAATTGTTGAACAACACCACTCCCAAAGCATATGAGGGATCAATAATCGAGGGTTTAAAGGCGGGATTAGGGATAACAAAGCCTTGGGTATGATCTAAAGTGAATTGTAATAAAAGCCTAGCGTAACTCGGGAGAGTGCGTCTAGTAAATTATCGTAATTACTCGGGAGAGATTTACGGTAGTAAGAGTGCTCACGATTGATAGAGACGATTAGGCAAACCTATATGAAACATAACAGAAAGGGATTCCATCAATAGGGAAAATCATAACCTTAGATCCTTCTCTTATTTGCTTACAACTTGATCATAGTTAGCTGTTAGTTTACTTAACGTTCTTCAGTTATAGTTAGTTAAAACATCACTAATTGTTATTCAGAATATTTGGGAAGTTGACTACGAAGAATTTAGTGAGTCTAACAAAGGTAATTGATAGGTTAATTCCCCGAGGATTCGACTCTGGGCTAAATACTCAGATTATATTTGCAACGTCCGCTTAGTCCTTTTTATAAGGCATGGTTGGGCGTGATCACCTCTCTTAAATGACAATTATGGGGGCCATTGAAGAATGTATAGCGACTGGCTATGAATGTCATATTCTCTGTAACGGACTATGTACTTAATGCTATATAATATTTTTCATTGAATGGTACCGGGTGACAGTCACTTATTTGTCTTTATGAGTAACATTCCTTTTGGGGACAGACATTTATACAATATATATATATATATATATATATATATATATATATATATATATATATATATATATATATATACAGGTTACTCATTAAAACATATATTAAGCCGGGTGACAGACATTTACACAATAAATTTTTATATTTATGAATGTATAAGAAAAAATAAATCATAGTATATAATTAGGTGGTGAAAAAATAAACAAACCACATCAATGATTTCATACGAAGAACAAAAGGAGACCCTTGAAGCAACGATAAAGCTGTACTCGTGTGGCATATAGCTTACGAATTTGAGTCGTGAAAGCAGTCACTAATATTTGCATTAAGATAGACCATTATATCACGCCCTTTGTGTTGCGGTCTTTTTCCGACTCTGCGTAAATGCCACATACTTCGTGCATCGGTTGCCCTTTTTACATCAAGGATTTTGTAATATTAGAATTTAAAAAATATTTTTAATAATCAATACTTTTATATATATTTGAATTTAAATACTATACTTAGAAAACGAGTGAGGGATGATGTATATTCTATTTTTGTTTGACCAGTAAGGGGCAATGTATTTATCCGCTTTCTGTAAGTACCTCAAAAGTAGTTGAAAATGGCGGCTCTGCTAAACAACTCCTCTTTCATTGGTGAAAGAATTTAATACCCGTAAAAAGAAAAAGATTAAACTCTCCCCTCTTTTTTACTAGTAGGAAAGTTGCCTTCTATTTCTCCGCTTTCTCTCCATTAATGCCAATCATCTCTGCTCCTAAATACATATCTACATAAATTATCACTACAGCTAATGTATTCATAGTTTCATACTGTTGATATATATATATATATATATATTTTTTTTTTTTTTCTTTTGGAAAAAAGAAAAAGAAAATGGGGCATCACCATAATAACCACCATAGCCACCACCACAGCACCGCCACAGATGGCGTTCCACAGCGGGTCAACAGCCCACGATTTTCGGGTCCAATGACTCGTAGAGCTCACTCTTTCAAACGCAATAATACTAGCCAAACTACGCAAAACACAAGTAGTACTAGCAGCAGTACTGGTGGTAATACTTTGAATACTCATCATGAGATTGATGTACTCAATTCACCCAGATCTGAAACAACAAATTCGAATCTTGCTGCTGATGGGTATGAGATTTTAGTCGAAAAGAAGCAAACCCATTTGAGTAATGTTATTCAAAGGGTGCATTTGAGGAAAAAATTGGAATCGTTGAGTGTGGATTTTGGGTTCGGATTGGAATTGAAAGGAAGGAGGAAGTTGGGCCATTGGATGTTTTTGGTGTTTTGTGGGTTGTGCTTGTTTTTGGGTGTTCTTAAGTTTTGTGCTTATGGTTGGTTTGGATCTGCTATTGATAGAGTTGCGTATAGTCAGGTTAATTTTTTAGTTCTACAGATGAAATTCTTGATTCATATGGTTAACTTGCTGATAGATGTAGATTTTCTTGTGTCCAAATCTGGTTTGTTTTTGTTTGTTTCTTAGTATCAATTGGAGCTTAATATCCGGCACTGAGGCGTAATTGTTGTTTCTCTTTATAGTATGCTGTCCAGATGCTTGCCTTTGGTAAACTTCAATATAGTTGGTTGTTCATAGGATAAGTTCTGAAAGTATCCATTGAATGATTCCCACTTTTTTTAGCAACAAAGACAGCATGGATGTGGCGCGATAATGCATATTCTTCTTTGATTAGAGTTTCACATGACAGTGGTATAATAGAAATATCAGGCCTTCAGCTTTAGGTGAAGCATGTAACACAAAGCATATGTTACATACAGAACGAAGGAAAAGGTTGAGAGAGGCAGATAACCTTAGTTGTATTTGATTTCAGACATGAATTTCTTTGTTAGTGAGGTCTCATAGTTATGAAAATCCAACTGATGATTTTGCTGTACTGCCTATTAAGAACAAGATTATTTGTATCAGTAAAGTTTTGTTTTCTAAACTGTTTGACACTGCTCAACAGGATTCATATGACTCTCTGGTCGGTCAGCAAAATCTAAGGGATCAAAGCTCTCATGTCTATAGGAATATGGAAAGAGATATCGAAAATAGCGGAGAGCGGAATCATGTGGAACAGAGTCTAAGTATGGTTGCATCAGGTGTGGTTAGTAACCATAACAGCATGCTAGATGTAAGTCCTATCTCAAATCTTCCGTCTTGTTGAGACTATGAATGTACTAGAGAAAGCATCACTAAATGTTGTTTTCTTTTCCTTTTTCAGCATTCAGAAATATGGTTGAAGCCTAATAGTGAAAATTTCACTCAGTGCATTGAGCGGACAAAGAGTCAGAAACGTAAACTTCTGAACCATGATTTATTTTTATTCTACTCCTAACTGTTTATACCTTCCCCTCATCCTTTTTGCTTTATTTGGCAGTTATAGATGCAAAGACAAATGGTTACCTTCTGATAAATGCAAATGGTGGCTTAAATCAGATGAGATTTGGGGTCTGATTGTTATAGGTTTCATGCTTCAGTTACTTTTTTTGGATATTCTTATCATCTCCATCTGATTAACAAATAATTCTAGAATGCAGATTTGTGATATGGTAGCTGTTGCTAAAATGATGAAGGCAACACTTGTACTTCCATCTCTTGATCATACATCCTACTGGGCAGATGAAAGGTGCTCTGCTTCTATCACCTCTCCAATTCATATTCATAACATCATCACTAGCACTTTTGAATTGGTTATTTCGCACTGGGTTTTGATATGGCAAAAGTTATGGAAGATACCCACCACCCACACCATATATTGTAGTATGAATATCCAATATGTTATGTATCATGTGTGTTGGATTCTTTGTTCTTAGTTTCTCACTTTTTTGATAAAGCTTAGTTTAATACTTAAATGGTTGGTTCCGGTCCCGAGTTGAAACACTTGTGTGCTAACAAGTTCATACCTCTAGCTTTGAGAGAAAAAAATTCAAGATCTAACTGAGAGAAGAAAGAAAAACAACGAAGTTTAAATGAAGAAAAAAGAAGAAGATAGTTCTTTTAGGATTACTTTTTTGCATGACATCAAAAGCATAAAGGTGTATGGGCAGTTTTAGGCATCACCATTTCAACTTCGAAGGATCTCCTTATTAGAGCATAAGTTAACCACAAGCTACTTTACTGCTTTGACCAATTCTTTAGCTAGTAGTTAGTATTTTGTTAGTCCTTTATTTTCTCAAATAAATCTCCTTATTCAAGGAGTTTGTTTAGCAAGTAGTTTAGTCCTCCTCTTCCAGAGGAGTTAGTTTAGGGAATTGGTTTTTCACTCTTGTATTTAAAGGTTGCTTTGATTCAATAAACATATTAGCTTTTTGTGCTTCTCTTGTTCTTATATGGTATCAGGAGCCTCAACAAACTCTAACGAGTAAGATCCTATTTTTTCTCTCTCCCACCCACCCTCCACAAATGGCCAACACTACTGGAGTTGTTAATGCTGATAACAATAGTGGTGTGATGGTCGTCCAATTTAATCCTGCGTCACAATTCCAATAAAATTACAAGGCAGCCACAACTTCGCAACTTGGAAGGCGCAATTTTCCATGCTTATGCACGGTCACGATCTTTATGGTCATCTAGATGGGTCTACTCCTGCTCCGTCTTGCACTATCACAACTGGCACAGTCCTTAGTGCCAATCCTGCATTTGCTCTTTGGTTTCGTCAAGACCAACTCATTCATAATGCACCTATGGCATCTGTTGATCCAACAATTGCCACTACTGTCGAGCTGCCGATTCAGCAAAAAAAGCCTTGGATGCATTGCACACTGCATATGCTAACAAGTCCCAAACCGGAATTTTCAGTCTTCGCGATCAACTTGCGCGACTCACAAAAGACTCCCAACCAGTCACCGAATATCTTCAAAATATTTGATCCATGGCTGACGAACTCTCTACTGCTGGTGCCCCGGTCACAAACTCTGAACTCATTGTTAAGATCGTGAGTGGTCTAGGACCAGAGTTTCGTGAGATTTCTGCTGCAATCGTGCTCGTGACTCCACTATTACGTATGAAGAACTCTATGAGAAGCTTCTTGATCACGAGCTTTTCCTTAGACATGAAGAGTCAAAGAAAGCTCCTAGCCAGATTAGTGCTGCTGCTGCTATATTCAGCAAATCTGGAAACTCGAACAATCGCAACAATCGTCGCTCCAACAGTAACAATGGCAGCAACCAACAATGGCGATACAACAATCGGTTTAATTCACAAAATAAGGGGCAATTTTCGAACACCAACAACTCTTATGATGGTGTTCGCTGCCAATTGTGCAACAAACCAGGTCATGTTGCAAGTGTATGCAGATCCAGATCTCATATTCATTTTGAGGCCAAGGCCAACTATGTTTCGGGAATGCACGCATCAGCAAATCCTTGGATTCTCGACTCTGGAGCATCTCACCACATAACTGATAATCCTCACAACTTGCAGTAATACAATGGCATGGAGCAGGTCTCCATGGGTGATGGTAACAAAATCCTAAGTACTAGCTAAAGAATTGGTCAAAGTAGTAAAGTAGCTGGTGGTTAACTTATGCTCTAATACATGCGGTTTATCTTATAAATCGCTTGCCAACCTCACTTTTACAAAATAAATCACCTTTTCAAATAGTGTTTGGTAACGATCCAGATTATAATTCTTTAAAAATTTTGAGGTGTCTCTGTTATCCCTGGCTCAAACCCTATTCAAAAAATAAATTAGATTCACGGTCAACACCTTGTGTTTATTTAGGTTATTCCTTAAATTATTATTGTCATCAATGTTTTGATCCGAAATCTTCCAAAATATATTTATCTCGAGGTGTAAAATTTTTTGAAATTAATTTTCCTTTTCAGAATATCTTTTCAAATATTTTGTTAAATTTTAAAACTCTTGCGTGGGAAAACCTAACTGAAACTAACCCAATAAAATCTCCTATTTTTCTCCTCCCATAATAAGTGAATTACCCAACCTTATGCTTATCCCAAATACAGAAACCAGCGCTCACAAAGACACCGTGTCCTCTGCCTGCGTCCAACAGAATCTGCAACTACAGGTACGTCTTCTACTTCTCCTCCTACAAATTCTGTTGTTCCTCCTGATCTTAATGATACCCAATCTTATCCCCCATTGCCATCCACAACAATTATCCTAAGAAATTCAAATGTCTCCTTCCTCCACAATTACTACGTACATTATCACCACCCCCTTCCTCAACACCTATATATTCTCAACAACCATTCACCTCAGTCCCACAGCTTCAATCACCATCTTTTCCAATTGTATACAGTCGCAGAACGACCAAAATGACATCTACTGGCCAAACCACCGTTGCTCGTACCACTGCCTCAACTCCGCAACCCTCACAACCTTCCCTCGAACCCCTTCCGGTCACAGAACCACAACAACCTTCTCTCCCTCATCCAAATCGTGTTGTGACTCGTTCACAGAACAACATTCACAAACCGAAAACAATCCTTGACTTCATGGCTCACTTATCCCCCACCATCACCCCCACCAAATTTAAACAAGCTAACAAACACCCAGAGTGACAGAGAGCAATGAAAAGTGAATTTGATGCATTATTGAATAATCAGACATGGAAATTGGTACCAATGATCCCACAAAAAATATTGTTTCTTGCAAGTGGTTATACAGGTTAAAGAGAAAAGCTGATTGGACAATCGATCGCTACAAGGCTCGTCTTGTTGCAAAGTGATTTACACAACACCCTGGAATTGACTTTCACGCTACATTTAGTCCGGTTGTCAAACCGACTACTGTGCGCTTGGTGCTTTCGATTGGTGTCCAGCAGAATTGGCCCATACGTCAACTTGATGTCAACAACGCGTTCTTGCAGGGTCATCTAGAAGAAGAAGTCTACATGGTCCAACCTCCGGGTCTTGAAGACGAGCAGTTCCCCTCACATATATGTCACCTAAAGAAAGCTATATACGGACTCAAGCAAGCTCCTCGGGCCTGGTACAATGAACTTAAGACGTTCCTTCTCTATTTGGGATTTGTCAAGTTCGAATCTAATGCATCGCTTTTCATTCGCAAAGTGTCGAACAACGTGTTGTATGTGCTGGTTTATGTCGACGATATCATCATCACCGGCAGCCATAGCTCATATGTAAATCAGGCTATCTATTGTATTGCTGGCCGTTTTTCCATTAAGGATCTCGGAAACCTTAACTTTTTTCTCGGGGTTGAGGTGCTTCGTGTTGCAGATGGAATTACTCTATCACAATCCAATTACATCAGTGAAATCCTCTCTGAAGAAAATATGAAAGATTGCAATTCCGCAAAAACTCCAATGAGTTCCAGTGAAGTGCTTCAACAAAATGATGGAGCGGAACCAACTGATGCCACTCGCTACAGGAGGGTTCTTGGAAAACTATAGTACTTGTCGTTCACTCGTCCAGACATAAGTTTCTCTGTGAACAAATTGTCTCAATTTATGCACTCCCCATCTGAAGTACACCGGAAAGCACTCAAACGAGTACTCAGGTATCTTCAAGGAACAATGCAGTTTGGTCTTCGCATTCAAAGAGATAATGATTTCAAGCTACATATGTATTCTGATGCGGATTGGGCTTGGGCTGGAGATACGAGTGATCGAGCGTCCACTACTAGTTACATACTGTGTTTTGGCCAAAATCCTGTGAGCTGGTCATCCAGGAAACGAAGAACAGCTGCTCGCTCATCAACCGAAGCAGAGTATCGAGCGGTTGCAAGTGCACTTGCTGAAACAAATTGGGTGACGAATCTGCTAAATGAACTACATGTTTCACTTCCACAAGCACCAACCATTTACTGTGACAATGTTGGTGCAACTTATTTGTGCGAAAATCCAGTCTTCCATAGCCGCATGAAACACATTGCGGTGGACTTTCACTTTGTTCGCAAGCAAGTCCAACAGAATCAAGTTGGCATTGTTCATATTCATACTGCAGATTAGTTTGCGGATACTCTCACCAAAGCGCTACCAAAGCCAGCCTTTGACAGACACTTATTCAAGCTATGCGTAGTTACACACTGCCTAACTTGAGGGGGGCGTATTAGAGCATAAGTTAACCACCAGCTACTTTATTACTTTGACCAATTCTTTAGCTAGTAGTTAGGATTTTGTTAGTCCTTTGTTTTCTCAAATAAATCTCCTTTTTCAAGGAGTTTGTTTAGCAAGTAGTTTAGTCCTCTTCCAGAGGAGTTAGTTTAGGGAATTGGTTTTTCACTCTTGTATTTAAAGGTTGCTTTGATTCAATAAACATATCAGCTTTTTGTGCTTCTCTTGTTCTTATACTCCTTTAAGACACAAGATGTTGAGGAAGTTGAAAGTGTTAATCCTTAAGAGTCTACTTTTTTTTTAGTTAACAACTATGTATGCGGGGTTGTATATATTGTGTGTTTGAATGTATATTTGAAGGCAGTTAGAGTTGAAGGTCAGACCACCTTAACTTATGAAGCAAAATCACCATCTGCAGTCTGTTTCAACTCTCCTCGGGATGGCCAAAGTAGCTGAAAAGTTAAAAAACTTGGACACAACGTTCTAAACTTGGCAAATCAGTAGTAATGAAAAAATGCAGTTTTTTTGGTATATTAACAAAAGCAACTGACTGTACTTGTAATTAAACATTGGCCATCTTATATTTTCTTAAAGATTGCTTTGCCACTTAAATTTGTGTCTAGAAATGTACAACCTCCCTCCCACCTTCTCTCTCTATCAATTCTCCGATTGAATTATGTGAACCATATCATCCAAAAGATCAAATTATTAGAGAGGAGAGACTTTTTATTTATTTTAGGTTTAGGACACTCTCCCTCACATGCATGTTTGATTCCTTTTATTTTCTCCCCTTTTTTGTGGCAAGCCTGTGAAATATTTTGTTCTGGGGTGGCACCGGGAATGGAACCAAGAAATTTGCTTTCTTTAATACTATGTTAACTTGTATGAATCACCTTATCAAAAATCTCAAACTGCTAGAGATGGGACAACTTAATTTATTTATTTTAGGCTGCAACATCCCCCCCCCCCCCCTCCCAAACCCCCAAATGCAATCTTCTATTTTCCTTTTCTTTCTCTGCTTTATGCATCCGGTACCCGAAATTCTCACTGGTCCGACGTTCGCAGCGCGTAGGGTAACTAAGGGAAGGCGCTTCATATCGGGAGTTTCTCCATTTTCAAGACTCGAACCTGATAACTCTGGTTAAGGGTCGATCCCATCCATGCCACCACATCCCTTGGTGTTTTCTTTTTTAAATAAAATATAGACAACTACCATTCTCCTCTCCCGGAATCACCAAAAATAGAATGAACAAAGGGCTTAAAACTTTTATTTGCAGATGCTTTATCTATATTCTCATGTTTAAATTAAGATTTTAAGTCATCATGTAGATGTTTTTCTTCACTTGACTCCCCTCGATCTCTTCCATTGTTTGTATGATGCAGTGGCTTCAAAGATCTTTTTGACTGGCAGCACTTCATTGAAACTCTGAAGGATGACATCCACATTGTCGAGACATTACCACCAGAATTAGCTGGAACTGAGCCTTTTAACAAAACACCAATATCTTGGTCCAAGGTTAAGTCCTTAACTGATTGATTGCGCAAATAGTAGGTTCAAGAACAAGGGCTCTAATTTATTGTGTATTTTTGACATGGTTGTGAGACTGCTTTGAGTGAACTGTGAAACTGACATGGATACCAAAATGTTAGTGTGATGATGAGTATCCTGCCATACTTACATGTTTCTCTCATTTGATCAGGTCAGTTATTATAAATCAGAGGTCCTCCCTCTTTTGAAGCAGCACAAAGTAATTTATTTTACTCATACTGATTCTCGGATAGCCAACAATGGGATTCCCAATTCTATTCAGAAGCTGAGATGCCGTGTAAATTACCAAGCACTAAAATACTCTGCCCCAATTGAAAATTTGGGAAGAATTCTGGTTTCAAGGATGCGACAAGATGGAAGTCCTTATCTTGCTCTTCATTTAAGGTCAGTTTCGGTGGTTATCTCTTTCTCTCACAGCTATTGGAGCTATAGCGACATACAGCTCTTTTGTTGTTCGTCCACCGCTTTAATTAATGCAAGGGTCTAAAATGAATATAGTGCAAGTCAAACACCCCCAAGTATAAAGAAGAGAATGAGGACAAAAAATTTGATGCCACTTTTCATTTGAATGATCAGGCCAATTGATGTAGCCAGACATGCCGTTCATTGTAATAGTACTGTTTTTAAAAATGGCAATTAACCACGTCATGTCTGTATACTTATGTAGCATGCACTTGTATACTCTCTGTAGACCACTGCAAATGAACCAGGCCAAAAGTTCTATAAAATTTGAGGTCATTACTTTTGCAGGGTCAGTATTTATAAGTTGATCCTTTAATTGGATACTGCTATCTAAGTTTTACTTTCTAATCTTGTATGACTTTTGCACTCTTAAAGCAACGACTGTGACTGTATATTTTGAAAGAAAGTGGCTGCAAAGTTGTAATATCATCTAAATGCAGTTATATTTGTTTCTCAAGTAACATGATGGTTATATAAAGTCAATCGGATGGTGACTGCACAAACTGTAATGCTGATGTGTTATCTTAGCTGAAGCATTTGCTTTCAAGTTTTTCTTTTCCTGCTTGAACTGTTGTTTCTGTACCCTTTTAACGTAATCAGTTAACTATGCTACTTGCAGGTATGAGAAGGATATGCTTGCTTTTACAGGCTGCAGTCATAATTTGACAGTTGAAGAGGATGAAGAACTCCGTAGGATGCGCTATGAGGTCGGGCATTGGAAAGAAAAGGAAATTGATGGTGCAGAAAAAAGAAAGCTTGGTGGTTGCCCTTTGACCCCGAGGGAGACTGCCCTTCTGCTTAAGGGGCTGGGATTCCCGTCGAGCACCAGGATTTACTTGGTGGCTGGTGAAGCTTATGGGAATGGAAGCATGCAACCTCTTCTGGATAATTTCCCAAACATCTTTTCCCATTCAACTCTTTCAACGGAGGAGGAATTGAATCCTTTCGAGCATCACCAAAATATGCTGGCTGGTTTGGACTACGTTGTTGCTCTTCAGAGTGATGTTTTCCTTTACACCTACGATGGAAATATGGCTAAGGCAGTACAAGGTCATAGGCGCTTTGAAAACTTTAAGAAGACTATTAATCCAGACAGGTAATTAATTGTTCTTGCTATCTTCCTATCCCTATCTAACAATGACAGATTTTATTTTCTCAAACTATGAAATGCAATACTCCCAAATCGGAGGTACTTTTTTCGACCTAACTTTTGGCATCTAATCTTCCTGTTTGCAGGATGAATTTTGTGAAGCTAGTTGATGAACTCGATGATGGTAAGATCTCTTGGAAGAAATTCAGCTCCAAAGTTAAAAAGCTTCATGCGAGTCGTGCTGGTGCTCCTTACTTGAGGGAGCCAGGTGAATTCCCGAAGTTGGAAGAGAGCTTTTATGCGAATCCCTTTCCTGGCTGTATATGCGAGAACACATAGATAGTAAAGCAGCTTGAAAAACAAGTATTTAGTTTCTTGATCTCCTAGGAGTTCAGTCAGGGACATCATGGGAGGTATTGCTATGCATATGGTTCGAGAGCATGTGGATTGAGTCTTTACTAAAGAATTCATCTCACTGGGACAGAAGCTGTCGCTGTTTAGGAATGGGGGACTTGTATATATGCACCAACGAAGTCAAGTTCAGCGATTTGCTGCTGGTGCAGAGTCAAGTATACCTTTCAACCATACAAAGGCATTAGTCATTTTTATTGGTCAGACGTTTTCCAAGATACATTCTTGGCAAGGGAGGGAGGTTGGAGCTGCCAATATCCAGATATGGCAGTATATGCACCCTGCAAAGTCCAAATTATAGATTTGTAGGTGGTTGATATAGACTGTATTGTTTCTTGAGATACAAATGACCACATTATATTGTTAAATCTTACAGCATCTTTTTTATGGGCCTCTTGAATAGCTGAAATTCAAAAATAGTCAGATTTACAAGTGGTAATTGAAAAATAGCCACAATTTCAAAAGTAATCGAATTTTAGCCACTTTTCACGTAAAGATAAATTTGAACGAAAACACCGTTCAAAATCCGGAAAATATTCCAGCATAATATACTGGAGTTCCAGTATAATATACTGGACTTTCAGCACAATATACTGGAGTTCCAGTATAATATACTGGTCCAGCATAATATGCTGGAAGTTCATACACAGGTGCTCCAATCTCTAATATATTATGCTGGAACTTTCCGTGTGTTCGAGTTCCAGCATAATATGTTGGAAGTTCATACACAGGTGTACCAATCTCCAGTATATTATGGAACTTTCCGTTAAGGCTGTTATGTGGTTCGGGTCCGGGCCTAAATGGGCTAAACGGGCCTGGCCCAAGCGGCTCCGGGCTCCGACGGGCCGGGCCCAAGTGGTCCCGGGCTTAACGGTCCTGGAGGGTGGAACCGGCCCACTATGGGCCTAAGCCCACATGGGCCCGAGCTAAGTGGGCCGGGCCCACGGGCCTAAACTGGCCTAAGTGTTCCGGGCTATTTTTTTTGAATTTTTTTATCTAAGGCAATTTCTTGTAAATTATATTATATAATTGTGACTTAAATCTTCTAATTCAAATTTAAACACAAAAAAATTGTAAAGAAATATTCAAGGGAATGCCGTATAATTTTTATTATTACGACAACAAAAAATGGCAATATCTTTCTTAGTCTTCCTCCCCCAATGGAATGAGCACAACAAGGTGCTAATACCACCATTAAAAGGAAAAAAAACTAATGAAGATGTGCCAAAATACAAGTTACATATTAGTCTACATATTATCTCTAAGAAATTTCATAAATCCTTCAAGGTTCGGAGGAATTTCCGTTGGTGGTGGCGGAAAAGAAGCTTGTTCATCACCGCTTCCGGGCGAAGCAGCATGCATGCTCCGCAAATTCCGCTAGCATTTCTTCATAAGCTTCGTCTATCTCCGGTTGTGATTCAGCAAGTCCAAAAGTTCTTCTTTCCGAACGGATCCAATCTCTAAAGAGTACCGATTTTTCCAAGCTCTCCCTCATAGACGCTCTATGATCACCGATTTGAAGTCTCGCTTGACTGAAAGCGCTCTCCGATGCCACTGTTGAAGCTTGAATACTTAAAATATCTCGAGCCATCCTTGAAAGAACCGGATAGTGTTTTTCTTTGTCCTTCCACCATTCCAAAACATCAAAGGAACCGTCGGGATTCTCTGATTCAAGTCCCTGCGATAAATAAACTTGAAGCTCATTTAGTTGTGAACTATCACCAATATTATCACCTTGAGAACCCCTGAACCCCGTCCAAGAACTAAGTGCTTTTAGGCCCGCTGTTCTTTTAGATGATTGCGAACTAGACGAAGTAGGAGTTGGAACATTTGGTCTAGCATGATCTAAGGCAAGTTGATAAGCATTATAAATTGTTTGAGCATTTATTTTAATTGAGGCTTTTGCATCTGCAAGTGTAGCAAATTCCTCATCTGAAAGTGATAAAGCCTTATAAATATTTGTATACCAAAAGTGAGGACATCCTAATTTCATGGTAGGATTTAACATGGCAGCAACACTATAAATAGGGGGGATAGGGAAAAAATATTTTTAAAACTTATCTTTCATAGAATCAATAGCAAGTTGATAAATTACCCCACCCTCTGAAAATTGAGTAAACAAATTTGCAAGTTCTGCAATATAAACTAAACAGTTAGAAATAGTAGGATAGATAATTCATTTTTAGCAACATGAAATTGTTCTAAAAATTCTACAAGAATTTTAACATTAGTCGAATCCTGATTTGTAAGGTGCTCATCATCATCATCATCACCACCACCAACACGAGCATTAAACGTTGCGTTTATTGGGTTTCTATATTCATATGCAACAACTAAACTTTCATACATGTAGTTCCATCTAGTCGGACAAGGTTTAGGAACCTTTCTTTCTCTAAGGCCAAATTCATCACATTTTTAAAAATACTCTCTAAGTCTACTTCTACAGTTTGAATAAAAAAGCCAATTAAGAGCCATTTTAACCTTTTTAATTTGTACATTTAAAATTTTCATACCATCACCGACGATTAAATGGTAAATATAACAAATACATCTAACATGGAAAATATTACTAAATGCAGGATTTAGTGTAGTTGTAAGCAAGCCTATAGCATTAGTGTTACTAGAAGCATTATCCATTGAAACTGACATTATTTTATCTCTAATGCAAAAATATCTACAAATATCTTCAACTGTGTTAGTAATAAACTTACCTGTGTGACGTGAATTAATTATTCTATAAGCAATAATGCGCTTTTGTATTATTCATTCCTCATCAATCCAATGAGTGGTAACAGTAAGATAATCACAGTCATTACCACTTCTACCAATATCAGTAGTAATAGCAACGCGACAATTTATCTGAGTAAATAAATAGCGCAAATATTGTTCATATTCATGCTTATATTTATAAATATCGCTCTTTACGGTTGTGCGAGGCCATCCTTTATAAGTAAGATTAAAAACTCTTCTAATATAATGCACAAAGTGAGGGTTAGAAGGAAAACTATAGGGTAAGCACATAACAGTAACCATTTTTGCCAATTCTTCACGATCTTTATTTGGGTCGTAATATAAAATGCCACCGGTAACAGTGTTAATTCCCGGTTGAACTAGATTTGACCCGGTACTAGGGTTAATCTGAGTACCTACACTTGTCCCCTATTGCGTAGCTTTCATTTGAAGAAATCTAGCTTTATCTTTAGGGTGTGTCTTTATGTGTCTAGTCAAACTACCCGTACCGCTACGGTCTCCAATAAATTTATGAGCCATCAAAGTCCCACAAGTTCTACACTTAGCTTTATTTTGATCTCTTAGTTGAATAAAAAAGTGCCAAACAAGAGATGTTTCGCACCGTCTAGAAGGTTGTCTATTAAAAGTAGGGGTTACTACAGGAGGGTCAGACGGGGCATCATTTGGATTATTATCAGTTGGGTTAACAACATGACTAGTAAGTGTATCATCTAAATCAGGTTGCGTTTTATCTAAATCATCATTTTCCTCATCATTTTCATCGATAGTTGGATTACCATAAAGAGTATTCGTGTATTCATCATTTAATTGTTGACCTGGTGCAATATCATGGTAAAATTGATTATCGGTAAATTGAAAACAAGGGTTATCACTATCAAGAATAACAGGTGGAGGAGGACGGGTAACAGGTCTGGGTCGGGGAGCCGGGGGAGGAGTAGTAGCTTGGCCACTAGATTCACCAATTTTAGATTTTTCCTTACCACCAAACATTTTTTTCAAAGAAAAGGCCATATTAATTATAATTATACAAACTAAAACAAACAAAACTATAATATTAAAACTTAAGAGTTGGAAAGAGTTTACCGAATTGACGAACAACTTCTTGAAAATTGTATATCGTTGAAGACTTGAAGACTTGAATACTTCAATTCACCAACTTCACAATTTTTCACAAATTGCAATAATAAAGTAAGCAATTATAGAAGAAAATTAGAGAGAGATTGAGAGAGATTGATGATTTTTGTGAGTAAAAATGAAAGAATGAGGGGGTATTTATAGTTGAGAATAGGGAAAAAGTATAATTATAAAAAGTTTGGGGGTTAAAACAAAGTTTTGGGGGGCAAATAGCTATATTTTAAAAAGCCAAACGACTAAATTGGCAGGCACGGCTAGTTTTTAAACTTCCAACCGTTGGCCAATTTTAAATTTTTTTTTTTTGAAAAATAGCCGTTGGTCCCGTTAGGCCCGGTTGAACCGGCCCAGGCCCGCCAGCCGGTCCCGGGTTAAACGGTCCCGGGCTCGCGGTCTCTCCATGCTGGACCGGCCCACAGTGGGCTCCTAGGATCGCTTGGGCCCGGACCATACGGGCCAGCCCGTTTAGCCCAAAGCCCATGTGGGCTCGCGGGCCTGGGCCGGTCGCGGGCTGGGCCCGAACCACAATACAGCCTTACTTTCCGTGTTGCAGCAAAATAGTGGCTATTTTTGAATGACTTTGCAAACGCTGACTATTTTTCAATTACCAGTCCGAAAACTAGCTAGCCCATGCTATTTTCACCACTTTATAAAACGATTGACAATTTTGGGGTTAATTTCGGGGTTGGTCACTTAACTTTCATTTTATTTCAATAAAGTAGCTAAATTAATTTTGTAACTGAAAAAGTCACTCAACTTTACTTAAGTATCACGAAAGCCACTGACAATTTTCTTGTAATAAAGAGATTACAACTTTGCTTAAGTTAATAAAAAGTCACTAGGAAGACAAATGAGAGCTATTATAGAAAAAAAAAGATTTAACCCAAATAGCAGTCAGTGGCGTAGTCAGGAATTTCGTCAAGGGTGTTCAAATTTTAAACAAGTCAATATTTTTTTTTTGTCGATGAATGGTGTACCAAATTTTTTGTAGAACTTGACTTTAGAATTATAAAATTTATTTAAGAAATAACTTTTAGTTAAAAAATTACTTTTAAGATTAGTTGTTTATTTCTACACAAAATTTATGTTTTAAGAGTTATTTTATTAGGAAGTTTTTTAGATTGCAAAAGAATCAAATAGACTACACATGATGGTTTCCGTTTAGTTTGGCAAACAAAATGGGCGTAACTGTGAAGGGTGTTCAAACTACAATATATAACCATATAAAGTAGTATTTAACTTATATATGCAGTATAATTTTTTTGGTGAAGAGTGTGCGCTTGACCACCCTTGGCAAAGGGTGGCTAGGCCACTGATAATAGCCCACCTAATCTCTTAAATTAAAAATAGCCACCGGATATATAATATATGTATAATTTATATATAAGTATAATCAACATATAATCTATATATACCAACTAGAAAAAGTAAACATTGAATCTGGCCGGCTATTTGTGTAAAAAAATTGCAACCATCCGGAATTGGAAAGAGCAAAAGCAGTTGTGTTTTCTAAAATTTCTAAGTGCGGTAAAAAGGAACTCATAATGCATTATCCATAAGCTTGGAAAAGATCAGTTAACCTCCAAATTTCAAATATAACAAAATCCAGTGGACAAGCATTGCCTTTCATCAAATGAAGCATTTGAGCTAAGATATATAATATGCCATTTCCTTTACAGTAACACACTTTTGTAAAATAGCTTATTCAATTACAGAGAGTGCTAGCAACATCTATAAGGTACTACAATTCAATATCAAACCATGAAAGTTCTTATAAATGAAGTAAATTCTGGAACAGGTTCCCACACTTTTCGGGTTTCCCGGTCCATCAACATAACCATCTTCTCTTCACTCAAACTAATCAACGAATCATCGAAAGAAAGAAAAAAGAATGTAGATAATGAATCACAGCACGGCGCTAAAGCTGCAGAATAGATTCAATGAGCTCGTAGAGAGGTGCTAGTTCTGCCTTGTCAATTAAGCGGAACTCCTGTATCAAGCAAGATCAAAAGTTAGAACTTTAGTTTTCGTCAGTCACTCAACACTGGCCACATTCTACTTGTAGAGATATGATGCGCGATAATATCATGAAATGCATTAAATCGATAACATGAAATGTACTATAAACTCACCCATGTGAACAGAACAAAGTGCTTGAAGCAAGTATTCATATGAGCTTCTTCCTTTAGACTGATAATCTTTTGGAAATGTGAATGATAGATATGAGCATATACACGAAATAATCGCTTAAATATTGTCTTCACCACATCTTGAAAATTTGGCGGAAATGGCGTACCTGTAGCATAGAATTGATCAGACAAAATTGAAAATTTTGATCAGAGTAATAATAATATGCACAGCATAAGGAGAGATTACTCACCCAAATTTTGAGGAAAAGTTGATTCATCATCTAGCTGAGTTTCTATCCAACTCATCAGATAATCCACATATTTTGGAGCAGAAACTTCTATGGGTTTCTTTATATTTACTCCATCAGCCCAACGATACTCGTACCTGCCAAAAGTTATATACTAAATATTTATCAGCCATGACACAAGTGGTACATATGTCAATAGGATATCCATCTAATTCATAAAGAGATTAGAGTAATACAAGTTGAGACAATGTGGTTATGGTGTGATTAAACCATTCTCTGGCAAACAAATAATTCCAAGTCATTCTCTGGCATCAGTTATGTACAATTTAGAATGGTTGCCAGACTAGAAATGCTGCTTGAAAAGTTGCACTTCACTCATATTTACTTGAAGAGTTTTGCTATATATGCAGGGAATGATGAAGCGTCTTTTACCGCATAAAACATAAACCAAGATAATGTAATGTCAAATGTGTTGGTAAAATGATGAGGAAAGCTCAAGGGCGATAAACTATTGGCATCATATTTTCATTCTGTGGCTACTTTGCAGTATGTTCCATCATATTACAGTTTTCCAAAGGAAGTCATTCTACTGATTGACTCTCTCTGTATATATAGATGCAAGGACTTAGCATGTCGCGAATAGTGATTGAAAAAAAGATTGGAGCATGACCTCTGTTGATGAGTATAATTCTACGATAAGAGGATGTCCGAAGACTTTGTTGGTCGGAGAAAAATTGCAACAGCTGAACGTCCTATCACTTCCGGACTATGTTGCTCAGACTCTTCAAAAATGTTGTAGGGTGCGTGTCAGATCCTCCAAAAGTAGTGCGTTTTTTAAGGATCCAACACGGGTGCGGCAACAATTTTGGAAAGTCCGAGCAACATAGCTTTCAGAGCCTCTTCAGATATGCTAAAGTTGAAAACTTGAAATCATAGATAGGTGCTAAAGTTTCTGGGACAATAATCCTAAACAAATATAACAGTTAGGAATGGACGTTTGCAAGATATGGACGACTTTTCATCTTCATTAATTATACCTAGAGGGATTTAGTCCTCTTTAACTCCGTCCATTCTAAACGAACAGATTCGATTATGATCACAAAAGTTGTGTTGAAACATATCTATAATGGAAACATATGTACTAAACAAATAAGTAGGATCTACCACAAAGTGAACAGATTGAGAAACCTACTTTGGCCCGGCAGACATTGTTGGACAGCTTGATGAAGTGCAGAATTCAGTGAGAGTGCCATACAATATATTCACTTGGTTGAAAAAGTCAACAGCTGTAGGAAAAAGAGAAAGATAAGAAGTTAGGATCAACATAAAGGTGGTTAAGATATTCAGAAATCATCATATGGATGTATGCAAAACATTTGGATTGGTATAACCACAACAAACCCAGTGTAATCCCACAAACAGGGCTCTGAGAAGGGTAGTGTGTACGCAGCCTTACCCCTACCTTGTGCAGGTAGAGAAGCTGTTTCCGGTATACCCATCCAAATCACAACAATATAGAGAAGAAATACAGTAGCGTAAAAATCAGGAAAACAGTAAAAACAAGAAGGATATGTTATAAGAAGCCTATGTCAAATTATCCACCTGAAATTAGTTATACCCTGATTGGATTCAAGCGATAGACACATCTGCCAACTGCCATCAAAACAGCAATAGAAGTTGATTTGCAAGGATATTTATCGGTGTATCTTTGTTGTAACACCCTAGACTTTAGACAGAGTCCCAGATCGGCAAAACACGAAAGAGATGCTGGGTATATAAGTTAACAAGCCTTAGACCGTAGTGACGCGTTTTAAACTCGTGAGGGCCTAGGCCCAGAGCGGACAATATCACTAGCGGACTGGGCTGTTACAGATGGTATCAGAGCCACTCTAGTGTCAGCCTTGCCGATGGTGGGTCAGGGGTGAGTTTAGGCAAATCCCGGTTAGGCAGGCAAACCTCGCTGAGTCTAGGCGAATCCCATGCGGTGGGGCAAACCTCAGCGAGGACGCTAAGTCCATAAGAGAGGGTGTATGTAACACCCCAGACTTTAGACAGAGTCCCACATCGACAGAGAGATGCTGGGTATATAAGTTAACAAGCCTTAGACCCTGATGACGCATTTTAAACCTGTGAGGGCCTAGGCCCAGAGCGGACAATATCACTAGCGGACTGGGCTGTTACACTTGTACTATTGGAAAACTTACTATTTACAGCAAGCCACTCATGTAGATCTTCTCCAGGTGGTAGCCTCACTGCTTCCCTCAAATTCCCACTACCCAAAGTAGCATCTATGTGTTTTTTGAGCTGTGCACCCTACATTGTGATAAAGGAATAAAATCACAACAGCAATAACAACAAAGATCGACAACAAATTAACCTCTATCATATGATTTATCAGTTGGATTTTACTCATTGTTTAATTGGCTGTTGCAAATAAGATATTTATCTTTGGCTATTAAACTAACAACTGATTGAAAAATGAGATGAAAATGTTATAGCCACAGCATATCATAGAACTAGAACATCAAAATTCTAACCTTGCTTCCTGATGGAGCATTTTTTTTAGGACGAAAAGTCTTCTGGTTTCTGAAATAATAATCATATAAATGAAAAATTAACCAAAATTTATCCAGTAAATGGAAAAAAGAAAGAAACAAATTACTTCTGCTATTATTAGCCACAGAACCAAAATGGGGACATGCAAAAAGTTTAAGAATATTAAAATTAAAATGTTGTAATGTATTCTATACAATACCTGCTTCCAAGGCCAAAAAGACTCATGATTATTTTTTGGCAAGAGATAATTGTATAATGAAGATTGGTCAAAATAAGGAAAAGGGGTGAAGGCTTTTATACAATATGTGTTGTAGTAATAGTCATTATTATCATATCATCATTTAAATAAACGAGAAAAAAGTGTATAATGATTAATGAGTATATTACAGACTGGCAATGGAGATGTCAAGAAGGATACAAAGACCCCTTCTCCCCTCTCTTTCCCAAATATCTCTCTGTTATATATATATAATATATATATATATATATATATGTGAACAAAGGAAGCATAGGCCAAACAGCCAGGTCGTCTTCTTTCTTTTCCATTGCCATATCTAGCTGGCTGCCTCATTGTCTTTTCTTTATTCTTTTTATTGTTTTCTGTAGTTATTATTATTTCATTTTAAAGATCTCTATATTCATTTCCTTGCTTTAGGCCAAAATCAGAAATAGCCTAATTTACAATCGGTAACTAAAAAATAGCCACAGTTTTAAAGTAATTGAAATTTAACTACTTTTTCATTTAAAGATAAAATCTGAACAAAAATGCCTTTAGAAATCCAGAAAAATTCCAGTATAATATGGTGGAGTTCGAATTTTTTATATATGAGATTCCAGTATAATATGCTGGAATTTTATAATGTGATGGAATTCCAATATAATATGCTGGAAGTTTATGCGTAGAAGCTCTAAAATCCAGCATATTATGCTGGAACTTTCCGTGTTTTAGCTAAAATAATGGCTATTTTTGATGACTCCGCAAATGCTGATTATTTTTCAATTACTAGTTCAAAAACTGGCTAGCTCATGCTATTTTCACCTAGAAGAGTGTGTGTTTGTGTGTGTATGTCTCATTGGTGTGTATATTCTACATATTGACAGAAATATACTCATTTTACCACTTAAAATTGGTACATAATTCACTATTTTTAGGTATAAGTTGCAACTTATTTGGGACATTTATGTAAAATTCCCTAATAAGAATAGTAGCCACAAGCCCACAACGACGAAGACAACAATATTAATACTATAGTTAACGCCAACCAATATCTAAAATATAAGGATTGACTAACTGTAGTAATAAATTTAATCATATGACATGTATATATTTTTAAAAAATATTTTTTGGTGGTTTAGAGATTAATGTAATTATTAGTGAGCAAATAATAAAGGTTTCTCATTGTAAAATATACATGTTTGTTTTTGTACAATCATAATTTTTTTTAGTGATAATTAAATATTTAATTAACAAAATAAAAAAGATCATATAATCAGAATCATGATTCAACTATATAATACTGGTGTTGACAATCAACAAAGCAAAAATATTCAAAGATAAGCAAGTAAAAGATTACAAAATTGAAACAATTTTTTTTTTATATATACTGTATGTTATATACAAAAATTATATATTTTTTGGACTATCAAATATAAAATAGATTTTAGCACGGGTTAAAAATTAAAAAAGCCTTAAGTCGGCACACTGGACAGTAAATCTGTGTGGGCCTCTTTTTGTAGTCAACCAACTTGGGCCATTACAAGTTTTCTCCAGCTCTGCTCCAAGTTGAAGCAATCTGTGCTAATAGCAATGGAAGAATTAAGGATTAGTTACCTCCTATAGTAAAAGTTGATACCTTATTTTTTTTAAATAAATACCCTTTAAAAAATTATATTCCATAGTTACCTTTTAATTTTTTATAACCAAATATCTATTTATGGTCCCTCCTACCCTTAAGCCATAAAATAAACTTTGTATTATTTTTCTCTCTCCACTCAAATTTCTCCTATCCCCTCAAATTTTTCGTATCCCCTACCCCATATCTATTCTCCCCCCCCCCCCCTCTCTCTCTGTCATCTTCCACCTTCATCTTAATACCAGAACTCTCTTGCAAAGCATCAAATCCATCCAGTTGAAGGAAGGGATATGTTTAATGTATTCTCCCTCTATTCTCCATCCAGTTGAAGGAAGGGATACGTTCAAATCCATCCCCTATCCCATATCTGTTCTCTCTCTCTCTCTCTCTCTCTCTCTCTCTCTCATCTTTCACCTTCATCTTACTTCCAGAACTCTCCGGCAAAGCATCAGAATTAGAATTTTCCGGCGAAGACTTTTGGGCTGCCGAGCAATCATCCGATATAGAAATATTCTCCGGCGTAACAACGGCAACCGGAGGCAACGGTGACGGCGAGACGATATTAGGGTTGTTCTTGAACAAAGACGACGGAGTTTGGGGCTAAGCAACTTGAATTTTCTGTTAGTATATTTCAATGTATTTCAATGTATCTCGCTGTATTTCCATGTATTTCATTGTATTCATTATTTTTTTTCCATTGTATTTCAATGTATCTCGCTGTATTCCATGTATTTCATTGTATTCACTGTCTCGTTGTATTCCATGAATGTATTCATATATTTTTTTTAATTTTAATATAATTTATGTATTCAGATGTATATATGTATTCAAATTGCTCTGTTTTTGTTGTATTTATCGGCTGGAAAAATTTTCAGCATATTTTCTCTGAAGATTGCTATGTTTTTGGGGTGTTTTTCGGTTGAGAATCTTTTTTATAACTGGAAATACAAATTTTGTGTGTTATAATTGAGTTTGTTGAGTTATATTAGGAGTCTATTATGTTAATTGATTCACTTTCCGTTTAAAAACAGCTGTAATCCCCTGTTTTACGCCGTGAATACAGTCGAATACAAAAATCTGTCTAGCTGTAATCCCTGTTTCACGCCTAGAAATGCTACTGTATTCATGAATACAATAGCTTAAATACATCGAATACACTCTAAAAACCTGAAAACATACCTATAGGAAGTAATATAGTAAATGGTAGCTACAACTAGCTAATAACCACTAAAACGTAGTGGTTTCTGAAAGTTTCTCAAGAATTAACTTAAATAATTGTCCACCCAACCACTTAAACTATATATATATATATATATATATATATATATATATATAGTCAATAATTTATATACATCTGCTAGAAAAGATAAACAATAAATTCTTTCGGCTATTTGTAAACTACTAGAGGATTATTTGCACCACATGGCCATTATTGAGGCTATTCTTGAAATTTTATTATTGCAGTAACCTTTTAAAACGGATGTAATTCTCTCCTAAAAAAATTAGTGAAACCTTTTAGAAGGATGTAATTCTCTTCTTGTCTAACATTTTGAAGATTTTGTTTTTCAGAACTTTTTGGAGATGAATCTTATGAAATTCAAAATTATAATTCAATCTGCCTCACAAGAACTGGAGAACAACACTTGGTTAGTTAACTAGTTTCAACTTTGCCAAACTCCCTTAATGTTTAGTCCATCTCTTAAAATCTCAAAATCATAAGAAAACATGATTTACTGCCAATTCGTACCATTTATTAAAAGCTTATAATGACGCCGCATTTATGTACATTAAAAGCAATGTTAGAAAGTCAAAAAATTACATTATTTGGCGTTGAATATGGATACCATGTTGTGACATGACTCAAAAAAACACGTTTGGAAATTACTCCCTCTCTCATGTTATATGTTGTAGTTTTTAAAAATAGTTGTCTCAAATTATTTATCATTTTAAAATTACAAGAGTAATTTTTTTCCTATTATACCCTTAATATTAATTGTTCTTGAAGACTACAAATACCTTAATTACGAGTAAGTAATAAATGAAGAGAAATTTGTATACGGTCGAAATCGGGCTCATCAATTGCATGACAGATCGGGCTTAAAATGTAATGAATTGAAGATCGACCCCGGGTTCCATCGAACCAGGGTACGAGGTTAGAACACCCGTCTTCGAGATTACCGAGTCCATGACCCCGGAATCGACCCCGACTCCGAATGAGCTCGAGGAAACTTTGTCGGACCAGATAGCGGAAGAACGAAATATCCGTAACCGGTTGAATATCACGACGGGAATCTCAACATGTATCAATGAGAAACCGGTTAATTAGCAATTCATGAGATTTTTTACCTTTTATAGAATTGTACCTAAAGTAGGATTCCCCTACTATATAAAGGGGGTCTGATTATTTGTAAAAAACTAAAACACATGTTAACACGCATCCCAAAGCATTATAATATAATTTTCTTCCTACAAGCTACTGTTCTTCTGTATCTGATATCCTTTGAATTACATCCAATTCGAGTGAGACTTACTTTTCAAGGTTATAACTGTTCAAGTCATACGGTTTGAATTTACTTTATTATTGTTCGCTTTATTTATAACTCAATTTATCGCTTTGTGTCAAATTAACCCACGTATTCTTAAAACCACTTATAAATTCAATTGTTATCTGATTTTGAGGGTAAACAATTTGTCGCCCACCGTGGGGCTAAGGATAATAGTGGTTATTTGATAGATTTTCATAACACACATATTTTACACTTATTCTTTGAAGTGTCTCTTCGAAGTGTCTCCGATTTCAGGCTTAAGCTCAAAATGTCAAACTCACAATTAGCACCTCTACCTGCTGACAATGTGTCTGGTCACCACGGTGAAAAAAATAACATAGCGCCCGGTAACGAGGTACCGCCCGTTGATCCCATTGAAATTCCAATTGCGGACCCGTTGGACGCTAATTCACATGTGGCTATCAACACAAGCCTCCATACTTACCCTGAGAATAACATCCGTGGTGGAGCCCGGTCGATAGTGCACAATACTCAAAATAATAGAGGAGACAAGATCAATCTACGAATGATCTTCTAAATGTTACAGGCTCAACAGGCAGCGATAGCTCAGTTACAAAACCAGAGCCGCGTACCGAGCAGAATCGAGCCTGATCCGTCTCGAGAGATCACCCGTAGGGAGGAACCGATGGCGGAGAGGTCGAGTGGGAACGAGTCGGGTAATAACCTCGAGATCATAAAAATGCTCGAGGAGCTGACAAATCGAATAGAATCAGGGGAGAAGAAAATCGAAGTAAACGACAAAAAGGTGGAAACCTACAATTCCAAGGTCGACCAGATCCCGGGAGCGCCGCCGATACTGAAAGGCTTGGATTCCAAGAAGTTTGCACATAAACCTTTCCCTCCGAGTGCGGCTCCAAAGCCGATCCCTAAAAAATTCCGCATGCCCGAGATTCCTAAGTACAACAGAACGACTGACCCAAACGAGCATGTCACTTTATACACATGCGCCTTCAAAGGAAACGACTTGGAGGATGATGAGATCGAGTCTTTCTTGCTGAAGAAATTTGGAGATACCCTGTCAAAGGGAGCTATGATATGGTATCGCAGCTTACCCCCTAATTCCATTGACTCATTTGCTATGCTTGCAGACTCTTTTGTGAACGCACACGCCGGCGCTATCAAGGTCGAAACCAGGAAGTCAGACCTCTTCAAAGTAAGGCAAAAGGATAGTGAAATGCTTAGAGAGTTCGTATCTCGGTTTCAAATGGAACGGATGGACCTTCCACCAGTCGCTGATGATTGGGCCGTTCAAGCTTTTACCCAAGGTCTCAATGTTCGAAGTTCGGTGGCTTGAAGCAGAATCTGATAGAATACCCGACTGTCACTTGGACTGATGTGCATAACCGATATCAAACAAAGATCAGAGTGAAAGATGATCAACTGGGGCTTCTTCAGGGTTCGTTTATCCTGTTAGACCCATCGATAGAGTAAAGAGAGATATCGATCGTGAACCTAGGCCGAACAGGGATCAGTATCAGTCGTACAATGAGGATCAAAGAAGCAGTGGGTCCGGACGGGGTTCTATGCGAAATGACCGAGGACAGAACAGCCAAGGACTCATGAGCAAGAACGATTTCGACAGGCTTATCGGACCTAAAGAAGCACCACAATTATCAGAATATAACTTTAATGTTGATGTTGCTGCCTTGTATCGGCTATCGGACGCATCAAAGATACCAAGTGGCCACGACCTCTACAATCTGACCCAGCCTAAAGGGATCCAAACCAGATGTGCAAATATCATGGCACCCACGGCCACAGAACAGAGGATTGCCGATAGTTGAGGGAGGAGGTAGCCCAGTTATTCAATAACGGGCATCTTCGAGAATTCCTGAGTGACCAAGCCAAGAATCATTTCAGAAATAGGGACTATAATAAACAAACCGAGCAAGAAGACCTCAACACGTCATTCACATGATCATCAGAGGGTCGATGTTCCTCAAGGTCCGATGTGAAAGCACACCAAAGTATCCATCACAAGGGAAAAACGGATTCGAGATTACATACCAGAAGGAACATTGTCTTTCAGCGACGAGGACACAGAAGGAATCGTGCAGCCCGACAACAATGCACTGGTAATATCTGTACTCATGAATAAATCTCGAGTTAAACGTGTGTTAATTGATCCAGGTAGCTCGGCCAATATCATTCGATCGAGGGTCGTAGAACAACTCGGCCTACAAAACCAAATCGTGCCTGCAGCCCGAGTGCTAAATGGATTCAACATGGCATGTGAAACTACTAAGGGAGAAATAATATTACCAGTAAACGCCGTCGGGACCATCCAGGAAACAAAGTTTTATGCGATTAAGGGGGACATGAGGTACAAGCCCTGTTCGGGAGGCCGTGGATCCACAACATGAGGGCAATGCCCTCGACTCTTCACCACGTATTAAAATTCCCAACGCCAGCAGGGATTAAAATGATCTACGAGGAGCAACCGGCCGCAAAGGAAATATATGCATTCGAAAAAGTGATTCCGGTATCAACACTGGCGACATCAAAGGAACTGAGTTCGGATACAAAGCAGGAAGCTAAATAGCAATTATCGATACCAGCCACGACCCAATCAGATAAATAGGGGACCGATGAAGACGATAATTACGGGGTTCCCAGATCTTTTATAGTCCCCGACGATTCCGACGCCACCAAATCAACCGTTGTGGAGCTGGAACAAGTCACATTGATCGAACGTCTACCCAATCGGAAGGTATACCTGGGTATGGGGTTAACCGCCGAGCTCAGGAAAAAACTCATTCAATTTCTTATAGCTAACATAGATTGTTTCGCTTGGTCCCATTTTGATATGGAAGGAATCCCACCGGAGATTACCACTCACAAGCTAAGCCTAGACTTGAAATTCCACGCGGTCCGAGATCAAACATGCTTTCATCAAAGACGGGGTATCTAAACTCCTTAAAATAGGGTCCATTCGGGAGGTGAAATACCAGAATGGTTAGCAAACGTAGTGGTAACCCCTAATAAGGGGAACAAATTAAGAATGTAGACTATAAGGATTTAAATAAAGCATGTCCCAATGACTCTTTCCCTTTGCCCAATATCGATCGCATGATCGATGCTATGGCCGTCCACGAGATCCTCAGTTTTCTCGACGCCTATTCTGGGTACAACCAAATACGGATGAACCAAGATGATCAGGAAAAAACCTCCTTCATCACTAAGTACGACACATACTGCTATAACATAATGCCATTCAGATTAAAAAACGTCGGTGCCACTTATCAACGCCTAGTAAACCGAATGTTAAAAGAACAAATAGGGAAATCCATGAAAGTTTACATTGATGATATATTGGTTAAATCCCTACGAGCAGAGGACCATTTAAAGCATTTGCAGGAAACCTTCAGCATATTGAAGAAATACAATATGAAGCTGAATCCAGAGAAATGTGCGTTCAGAGTCGGGTTCATGGTATCCAACTGGGGAATCGAGATCAACCCCGACAAAATCAAAACTATCGAGGATATCATAGTGGTGGATAACGTGAAGGCCGTGCAAAGGCTAATCGGGTTCATTGCCGCCCTGGGGAGATTCATCTCGAGGTCTTCCGCTAAGAGCCACCGATTTTTCTCGCTGCTGAAGAAGAAAAACAACTTTTCATGGACCCCGGAATGCCAATGGGCCTTAGAAGAACTCAAGCGATACCTATCGAGCCCACCACTGGCTTACACCCCAAAGGCAGACGAACAACTATACATGTACTTGGCAGTATCGGAGATAGAGGTATGTGGAGTCCTGGTTCGGGATGAGCAAGGTACACAATTTCCAATTTGCTATGTTAGCAGGACCCTAGGTGAGGCCGAAACTAGATACCCTCACTTAGAAAAATTGGCGCTCGCTTTGTTATGTGCCTTTAGGAAACTGAAACCATATTTTGAGTGCCATCCTATATGTGTTGTGACTACTTACCCATTGCAAAATATAATGCATAACCCGAACTCTCGGGACGATCGTCCAAATGGGCCGTGGAAATCAGCGGGTACGATATTGAGTATCGACCCCAAACGGCCATTAAATCTCAAATTTTGGCAGATTTCGTGGTCTACTTTATGCCGACCCTAATACCTGAGGTCGAAAGAGAGATGTTGGTAAGCTCGGGGACGTCTTCGGGAATTTGGACCCTCTTTATAGATGGCGCCTCGAACGCAAAAGGGTCCTGACTTGGCATCGTATTGAAGCCACCCACAGGCAATGTAGTTAGACAATCTATTAGAACTGTGAAATTGACTAACAACGAGGCCGAATATGAAGCCATGATTGCAGGTCTCGAACTAGCCAAAAGCTTGGGGGAAGAGGTGATCGAAGCCAAGTGCGACTCCCTCCTTGTGGTGAACCAAGTTAATGGGACATTTGAAGTTAGAGAAGAACGAATGCAAAGGTACCTAGATAAGTTGTAGGTAACATTACACCGGTTCAAAGAGTGGACTTTGCAGCACGTACCTCGGGATCAAAATAGCGAGGCTGATGCTCTTGCGAACTTAAGGTCGTCGGTCGAAGATGACGAGCTCAACTCGGGGGCAGCCGTACAACTCATGAGATCGATAGTGGAAGAAGGTCACACCGAAATAAACTCTACAAGCTTGACTTGTGATTGGAGAAAAAAATATGTAGAATATTTGAAGACCGGGAAACTGCCCTCAGATCCAAAAGAATCGAGGACCCTGCGCACAAAGGCAGCCCGATTCAGCTTTTCCAAAGACGGAACCTTGTTCAGAAGAATGTTCGATGGCCCACTAGCAATATGTCTGGGACTAGGAGATACTGAGTACGTTCTGTGGGAAGTCTACGAGGGCACCTGCATAAATGATTCAGGCGCCGAATCATTGGTTCGAAAGGTAATCAAAGCCGGATATTACTAGACGACATGGAAAGAGACGCGAAGGAGTTCGTACAAAAATGTGATGAATGCCAAAGACATGCTTCGATGATTCACCAACCCAGGGAGCTGCTGCATTCGGTCTTGTCACCATGGCCATTCATGAAGTGGGGAATGTACATCGTTGATCCTCTTCCTTGGGCACCCGGCGTATGAGAAGGAAGGGAGAAGGAAGTCATCAACTTCATTCGGGACCACATCATATGGCGGTTCAGAATGCTGTCCGAAATCGTATGTGACAACGGGAAATAATTTATCGGCAGCAAAGTGACCAAATTTCTCTAGGACCATAAAATCAAAAGGATCCTGTCAACGCCTTATCACCCTAGTGGGGACGGACAAGCAGAATCGACCAACAAAACTATACTCCAAAACCTCAAAAAGAGGTTAACCAATGCCAAAGGAAAATGGAAGGAAATCCTACTCGAAGTCCTAAGGGCATACCGTACGACCTCAAAGTACAGTACCGGGGCCACCCCGTTATTGCTGGTTTATGGCGCCGAAGCTCTAATACCGATCGAAGTCGATGAACCAAGTATCAGATTTTGATATGCAACAAAGGAATCGAATGATGAGGCCATGAGTACGAGCCTGGAGCTATTAGATGAAAAGCGCGAAGCCACCCTCGTCCGGTTGGCTGCCCAAAAATAGTGAATCGAGAGCTATTACAATCGAAGGGCCAACCTTTGACACTTCAATATCGGGTACTTAGTACTAAGGAAGGTCACACTAAACACCTGGAACCCAAACGAAGGGAAGTTGGGGCCGAACTGGGAAGGACAGACCAAATTCTCGAGATCGCTGGAAAAGGATCGTACAAACTCGGGGCAATGAACGGTGAAAGGCTACCGAATAACTGGAACATAACTCACTTGAAGCGATACTACTGCTAAGGTACGACCCCATTCATTTCCCTTTTACTTATTTTTGAACTAACACTTGAAAGTAACCAATAAGAAGTGGTACAAATTTTTAGGTTTGAAAGCACGCATTGCACTCTTTTTCCCTTGAATTGGTTTTATCCTAAATGGGTTTTCCGGAAAGGTTTTTAACGAGACAAAAGTGGATCGTACTAACTTAGAATAGAAGGCTGGTCATGAATCATTATTAAGGATCGGATCAACAGTATCCGAGGCTTCTCTCTATGACAACCTCGAATACTGGGGGCATTACCCTCGGATATCGACTTTAGCAAGGAAAGAAACTTCGTGATGGAAAAGTCTCAATAGGTAGGACTTATTGTAAGGGCCAAACGGTCAAACAAACCGTGCCCGTATAGATTGCTCGAGCCCTAGCACAAAGCATGTACACATGAATAACTATTTTAAATAAGAATAAAAAGAAGTCTCTATCTTGCGGATAAATATTTTGTCTTTTTAAAATTTTTTCTCGCACTTCTCAAGGAATTTCCTACATCCGATCCCCTAAAGGTATCGAGCCTAAGGGCCACCGTAATCCAAGTATGAACAATCACTCTCGCTCGGGGACTACCGTCCGAAAACTAACTCTGATGGTCCCGGCTATCGGAGCTTGGGGCAACAAGACCTATCAGGCAACGCCCGAATCTTAAAGGCCACAGCCATCTCCACTCGGGGACTGTTATCCTAGGCAAGCTCGGATAACTCGGGGCGACCAGCCCACTGGGCGTCACCCAAACTAAAAAGGCCACGGCAAAATTAAAATGGCTTGAAAACTTTCGAGGACCCGTAACAAAGACAACAAGGCCTTAAAATTTCTAAACTGGTTCTAAAGGCTACCCTCGGCAGACTGTGACTTAAGAAAAAAGTCTAAGTACTTGGGGGAAAGAAAACCTTCGGTCACACCGAACCCCCACAATGCCTTAAAATGAAATAAAGTTGAAGGCAAGGTTTCTTCGAGTCTCTGAACAAAACCTAACTATTTCTTGCTAAGGCATTTAGATCTTTGAAAATAAAAGTACATAAGGCAAAGTGAAAAATCGAAAGCTGTTGAAGGGAAAAAGCCTTATATTCATAATCAAAAATTCTTTTTACAAGGGCCAAACAACCCAATGAAATTTTTTACAAAGGCCGAGCGGCCTCAATAAAAATACAAAAACAAAAACATCTAAAGGCCTAAGTGGCCTAGTCTTCGTCGAGGGCAACATCATCACCTTCGGGATCTCCGCCACCCTCGGACTCGCCCAAATCTTCGGACTCCTCATCGTCTTCGGGATAGGCTAGTTTTTTGGCTTCGTCTTCGAGCTCTTTGACACTCTCGATCTCGGCCGATAAGTCAAAACCCCGAGCATGAATTTACTCAAGGGACTCCCTTCGAGATTGCCACTTAGCATGCTCAATGATGTCCTTTTCCCGAACCTGAGCCGCCCCGGCATCAACCTTAAAAACGGCCACCATCTCCTCGACATCAACTTTAATTGCCTTGGCCTCCGACTTGACTGTTTCGAGGTCCTTGGCTAGATTTTCCCAATCAGAGACGGCCAAATTCAGCCGGGACTGGAGCTCCTCGATCTTCTTGTCCTGCCGAAGACTTCTCCTTTGAAGACCGAAGCTGAACCTCAGCCAAAGCTAGTTGTGCTCGGGCGGTCTCTTTTTGTGAGGCCAAGCGGTCCATGTTCTTTTTTCATTCTTCGGCCTCGGCCTTTACCGCATCCACGTCTGCTTGGAGCTGTTTGATTTGGTCAAGCTTCTGTTGGACCTGCGAGTGCAGACCTTTTCCACCCTATCCGACTCATCGTCACTAACCTCAAAAAACTTTCTTACCTGCTCGACCAGGTCGGCATGCTCCTTCCGAGTCACCTCCAACTCAGCTTGAAGTTTCTTGACCTTACCCTCATGTTGCTTACTAAGAAGTTTGTAAGCATCCCTCTTCTCAATGAGCTCTCGGGTCTCGGCCTCATGGTTTAACTCTTCTCGATATCGAAGAAAAGTCTCGTGATGGAGCACCGAGGCCTACAAACACAAAGAAAAAAGTTAAAGTCATTTATGACTTAATCTAAGTACATAACAAAATTCGTCAAGAGGCATTCGAAGTTACCCGGTTTAAATCCTATTGGGCCTCGTTGAACAGGCAGGGCGCTTCTACCTCATTCATCTTTACTTGATCCTCTTCAGTTACCAGGAACGAAAGATAACTTGCAACCCCCACGGGGGCAGAGAGTACCCGAGCATCCTCTAGAATAGACATAATGATCGACCGCTTTCGGTCAGGATCTACACTCGGAGCTGGGAACCAGTTTACTAGTTTCGGGCTCGAAAAAGGCCCGCTGGTTCCCGAAGACGGACTCTTCTTTGGTACCGGTAAATCACCCAACCCGATGACGTCTTTCGAGGCGGTAGAGTCTAAACCTTCAAAGAAGTTGTGAAACTGGTCTACCACCCCTTGGGGCCCCTCATTTGGGCGTTCTTTTAGCCTCTGAGCATCGTTAATCATGGAGTCGGTAAACGAGAGCGACACAGAAAGATCTATCACTCCAAGTGCATCCTTCGGGGCATTATCCTCTGCCCGAGGAGCATTAGCCGCAGTCTCTTTGTCGTCCTCCTCAACTTGGGGCAAATCGTCCTCGCCTCTTTCTGGTTTGGAGGCCTCGGTAACTGCCTCCTCATCGGCCCCCCCTAGTTTGAGGTAGTTCGGTGTTGCCTCGCACGCGGGCCACCAATTGGGAAGCTTCTTTTTCTTCTTCGGAATCATCCCTCAGCTGGTGGATTGAGCCCGATGGGAGCTCTCGGGCGCTGGTGCTTTCCTTGGATTTGCGCACCAGCCTCCTTTTTCAGTTTTTTCTTCTTCGAGTTCGGAGAACTCGGAGCCTTTCTCTTCTTTTTCTCCTGCCTCGGAGCAGGGGACTTGATGGGCCTATCCTCGTCACCAGATTGAGGCCTCATGGCGACATCCTTGGAAAGACCTGCAAAGAAAAAAAAAATAACTAAGAACTCAACAGCACAAAGAGGACCCAAGTGTTGCTCACTTAAGAAAGTAATCTCTTCGTGAGAACGGGCCTCCTACCGGCCCTTCGAAAGTTCGCGCCATGCACGCTCAGAATATGTTTTTTGTGAGACAATGTACTTAACCCATTCCTTGAGTCGAGGAATCGCATGGAACCCAAGCAATAGCTGCATCGACACCGAACATCGATAAGAAAGGAGAAACGGAGAGTAAAATCAAAATTCTGGAAAAAATGAAACTTTACTTACGTTTTGTGTTCCACTCCTTGGGGAACGGCATGTCCTTGGCCAGGATCAGGTTCGAGGTCCTCACTTGGACAAATCGGCTTAGCCAACCTCGGTCTTGATCTTCATCGATTCTCGAGAACGAGGCTTTAGAGGCCCGGCATGCAAGTTTAATCAGTCCTTCCCAGAAGAATCGGGGACTGTATAGGCACATCAGATGGTCAACGGTGAATGGTCAACGGTGAATGGGCATCCGTCAATCTTGCTCACGAATAACCAGAGAAGAATGACTATCCTTCAGAATGAAGAGTGGATCTGACCAAGGCACACCTCGTAATTTTTACAGAATTGGATGATCACCGGATCCAACGGAGCCAACGTAAAGGGATAAGGGTAAACACTTAAGTATCCCTTAACGTGGGTAGTGATACCTTCTTCGGGGCCGGGGACCACCACATCTTTTTCGGCCCATTTGCAGTCCTTTATGACTGTAGGGATGGTCTCTTTGGTGAACGAGCAAATATATCTCGATACCTCACCCCGGCCCGGAACGGGTGAAGGTTTTTCAACTTTGATGTCGGCGGTCACCGAGCACCCGCCAGGAATAAACGCTTCAAGAGGAGGTTCCACCGTTGGTTCCTCGCTGGACAGCCATAATGAAGAAGCAGTTTCTTTTTGAGGAACTTTCTTAGAAGTCTTCGCCATATCCTTTTCAAATAAAGGGTAAAAGATGAAGGAGGGGAAGTAAAAAGGGTACACTTGACGATGTGGAGTGAAAATAAGCGAGGATTCTTACAAAACTCTCAAGAAATATAGGTACAAGTACTAGAAAATGCAAATATTATTTAAGAACAAGAGTAGGAAAAGATTGGACGTAAAGTTTGAATGAATGAAGGAGGGTATATTTATAGGTTTCGAACGACGGTTCAAAGCCTGTAGTGGCTGACCAGCAACTGACGAACATTTAATGCCATTAAGACGTGACTGAGTAGACGCTTCGTCCATTTTTGTCTTTTCTGCCGCAAAGTATCGAGACGAGGATCAGGGGCTCATATCGTTTCTTGTCATTTACACTCCGAAAAACGAGTGGACTATCTGTATACGGTCAAAATCGGGCTCATCTATTGCATGACAGATCGGGCTTAAAACGTAATGAATTGAAGATCGACCCCGAGTTCCATCGAACCAGGGTACGGGGTTAGAACACCCGTCTTCGAGATTACCGAGTCCATGACCCCAGAATCGACCCTGACTCTGAATGAGCTTGAGGAAACGTTGTCGGACCAGATAGCGGAAGACCAAAATATCCGTAACCGGTCGGATATCACGACGGGAATCTCGGCATGTATCAATGAGAAACCGGTTAATTAGAAATTCATGAGATTTTTTACCTTTTATAGAATTGTACCTAAAGTAGGATCCCTGTACTATATAAAGGGGGTCTAATTATTTGTAAAATATACGGTAACACGAATCTCAAAGCATTATAATATAATTTTCTTCTTGCAAGCTATTGTTTTCTGTATCTGATATCATTTGAATTACATCCAGTTTGAGCGAGACTTACTTTTCACGGCTATAACTGTTCAAGTCATAGAGTTTGAATTTACTTTATTGTTGTTCGCTTTATTTATAATTCAATTTACCGTTTCGTGTCAAATTAACCCACATATCCTTAAAACCACATATAAATTCAGTTGTTATCTGATTTTGAGGGTAAACAAAATTATATCTTATGACATAAATAAGGTAAAATAGTCAAAACCCTTTTCTATTTAATATTTTCTTAAGGGGCGTGCGAAAGAGAAACACGACAGATAATATGACACAGAGGGAGTAACGATTGTGGGATGGAGGGAATATTAAATATACCTGTTGAGAGTAGTATAGTGATATCTAGTTGAGAGTTTTAGCATTAAGTGTAATACACATTTACTATTCTTTGGCCAAATGACCCTGGCAAATATACACGACATGGATCGTTAGGTAATTGACCAATAATGAATATGTTGAAGATAAGGAGGGTCGAGAAAAACTCAATGAGAGAGAAACTCCAACTTCTCACTGAAAATTCACTACCCCTTCCTTCTTCTAGCTCCTTGAAACTATTGAAACAATGACTAACAATCCACCTGCTCCCAGCACTGATCCACCTGATCTAAGTTCAATGAACATTGATGACCCAATCACTACCCAACAAAATCCATCCTTCATGCAAACACTACTAAATAAACACAATACGTCAATACCAACCAATTCCAAAACCCAATACTATCTTGACATGTCAGCTGAAACACTGGAGGACCCAACTCCAGATAATTTCATTCCACTCTCCACAGAAGACAAAGCAAGGCTTTACTCTCCTTGAAAATATTCACTTATAGTTAAAGTGTTTGGCCGCAAAGTGGGTCACTTAGCTCTCAAACAAAAATTACAAACTCTATGGAACCCACGGAATCTCTGTCCCTCATTGATCTAGGGAACGAGTTCTTCCTCACTAAATATCGAAAGGAAGAAAATATGAATAAGACATTACATGAGGGTCCGTGGTTTGTGTTAAATCATTTCCTCTCAGTGAGACGATGGGAACCTAAGTTTCTAGGATCTAGTGTAAAACATACTTACACTACCATCTGGTCTCAATTACCAGAGCTGCCCACTGAGTTCTATGATGTTGACATCCTACAAAAAGTGGAAAATATACTAGGTAAAGTCCTAAAAATTGACACATGCACGTCGTCTACGACTAGAGGACGCTATGCTCGAATATGTATCGAAGTACCCCTTGAAAGCCCCCTAAAGTCTCATGTATTCATTGGAACACATCGCCAGCAAATCCTTTATGAAGGACTTAATATGCTATGCATCCGTTGCAAAAGAATTGGCCATACTACTACAAATTGCCCCAACAATCACACCTTAACAGCTACAAGACAACAATTAAACACCAATTCATTGTCTAAGGAAAATGATAGAAAGGAGATACAAGATTCAGATTCAGAATGGAAGACAGTTATATTCCCTAAACGGCCTCCAAAATCCATGTTGCAGAAACATACATCAATTTCAAGCACTAAGGATACAACTCCTTCAACTTCAGCGAGTCCCCCCAAAGGACACCTACTACGAAACTCACATATGCAGGTGACTAAAGAAGATCATACAGGTACGCACTCTCCTAATGCTCACACTAATCACTTACTTACTGTATTACCTCAGCAATTAACTGCTAAAAATCTACTAGCAATAAAAAATAGTTATGAGCTATTAAAATAATGACCTAATGGATCAAAGTACAAGCCCAAATCTACAAAACGGCCCCAACCATATGAAATGGATATATCCGACGAGTCTACCCAGTCACCACCCCAATTACCCTTACCATCTCTAGAAAATAACCTACTCAATTACCCTACATCACACTCTTCTACAATGAATAATAAACCTAGTGACACGAATCCTTCAACTTCATACGCCACGTTGGCAGCACCTCCCACAACTGCCAATCAAATAACAACTAACATCCACTCTCCAAACCTTAGTATAAGCCCACACACAATTACGCAATGCAATCTTGAACCCTTACCAATCAATCCTAAGCCTAACTCAATACACATCACTGCCACCCCACTCTCCATGCAAACTACCCAATTGATCCATAGCCCATGTGACAAGCCCGCTGTACAAGAAACCCCTTCTCCTACACCAACAAAACCACCTCAATTACCCTCTACTACCATTACAAATACTGACAAGACATCATTAACAAAACTAAACCACACGCAACTCTCTACTCATCCATAACATCTATATCAAACTATAACCATGCAAAGACACCATGCACCAACATTTCCTCTGAGAACTCACCACCAACGACCATCTCAACTTCCATTCAGGCAACTCAACCCAATTCCTCACCCCAGCGACCATGCAACAAAATACACCACCCCCCACAACTTACCCAGTGATTTACACATCACAAGCAACCAATCCCTTCCAACCACCTCAATCATGGCTGGAAATGGGTTTGCAAAACCATGCACTCACCTTCTCCATGATAGTAAACAACCAAGAGGTGATAGTTCCCCTCCAAAACCCACATGATTTGGCCCAAATAGTAACCGAGGGCATGACAACAGGCATGACATACTATGGTCAGTACCACTGGGCGACGACAACCATGAACACAACCACCACATGGTGGAGCCCTTTTCCTCACTTCCAGAACCACTTCAATCCTCTCACCTATGCCGGAACTACCTTTTTACCCACAGGCCCAATCCTAGATCCCTTGGATACACGAATACACACACATATCTCCAATGATGCCAATGTCACCAATGAGCCCATTCGAATGACTAACTCCATCATCAACCTCAATGAGCGCACAACCTCCAAGCCCAGAAGATAAAAAAATACTAATACCACAGGAAATAGTAGCAGTCATGGCAGAAATGAGGAAAATAAGAATGGGACCAGTGTGGCTAGGGGCATGCCATATCTCCGTCCTCAAGGAATACGAAAAAAAATGTTACTCAACTGTCCACCAGAAGTGACCAAGTGCCTAATCAAACTGAGGACAACAGTGAATTCAGAAGCAGGGAAGTTTTTAGTGGTAATCACACCAACACTCAGGGAGGTGACTCAGCCAACCAATGAGGAGAATCCAGTACTGGTGGAGCGGGAAACAATACCACCACAACCACCTCAACGTAGTAGATCCATAAATTTTGTCATATGGAATTGTAA
The DNA here is from genome assembly GCF_001879085.1 of Nicotiana attenuata. Taxonomy (NCBI): domain Eukaryota; kingdom Viridiplantae; phylum Streptophyta; class Magnoliopsida; order Solanales; family Solanaceae; genus Nicotiana; species Nicotiana attenuata. Next base: position 174,041 of record NW_017671231.1, read on the forward strand.
GTTGCCCAATCACCAGAATTTCGAAGGAACTTTCGTTCCATGCTAAACTATTACCAACCACCATTAGTAGTTCTCCTAGAAACACACCTACTGGAGCATAACCTACTTAAGGAAGATTTTGACTTCTCCCACCTCTCACAAGCACTAGCTGAGGGACATGCGAGGGTATAGTAGTTTTATGGAATGACAATCTAGTTAATGTAACTGAAATCATCGTCACAAATTAGGAGATACACTGCATGGTCCAGGTATGTCCACAAGGTCCACCCTTTTTATTTTCGGCTATCTATGCAAGCACATTATTATCATCAAGGAAAGTTTTATGAAAAAACTTAATGCGTATAGCTAATACATATAACAGTCCATGGATCGTAGGGGTGACTCCGACGATATTCTACACTCGAATGAAAATTTTGGAGGTTGTGCATTAAATAACACTAGAGCAGATTTGATGCTTAACTGTTTTAACTATTGTAACCTCATAGACTTAAGCTTTAGGGTAAACAAATATATATGGACGAATAAATGTAGGAGGGGCACTAATGTTTTATACGTCAATGCCACACAAGGGGGGGGGGGGGGTGATTTGTGTGATACCCAATTTTTCGCTCTAGAAGAACCTGGTTCTTCTAGGTGTACTAACTCTACTGTTTGCGGAATAATAAGTAAATAAAATAAAGAACACAGAGATTTTTACATGAAAAATACCTGGCTTAAAAGGTAAAAAAACCACGACCTACTACTCAGTAGGATTTTCCCAAACTTCCACTAAAATTACCGAGCCAAAACAGCATTTACAAAAACTCTTTGTAAACCTAAGGATTAACTCTAATCCCGTTATGGCACACAGCCTCAACTGTTGCGATAACTTCAAGTTAGCTATAACTTGAACACTCTAAGTACCTAATACAGTTGCTTCTATGAAAGCTGAAAGGTACAATTTCAAATCACCTACTACAATTGAACTAGAATAAAAGATAAACACAATGTAACTGGTTCTTCTATCTCGGTCAAGTAGCTTCAGGAGTGCACACTTAAATCACACATAAATTGCTTGTAAAATTGCCTTGCTCTTTTGCTCTCAATTTTGTTTAATTTCTGCGTATGTGCAATGCCTGAAAAAGAGAACAATCACTGTCTTTTAATGGGTTAGTAATCATAGTTTGATTGGGACTCAATTGCTGATCTTCTATCGTAGTTGAGTCCTTGAAGATCTCAAACTCCAACACTATCTTTATCCGGATTGTGTTCTCTTCATATAAGGAGACTTTCTCCCCTTATCCAATATGCAACCTTTTCGATCAGCTCAGGAGATATTGCTGCTTGATCAATGGGACTTATCTCCTTCACGTGTATCTCACATGTGTAGGTTGATCATGACTGTGCTTCACATGATGGACCTGGTCCATGACTGAGTTCATTTGTCATTCTTCAAAACTTCACCTGTTCTTGGGCCAACAGGCACCATGATACTCGAAAGTCTAGATCGTATTGTGGCAAATTATGAATGGTTAACTATCCAAAGCACATGTTCAACGTTTACCCAAAACTCATTCGGACCATTGTCCTTTATTGTTAACTCTTAATAAAAATACTCCTCCAGGAAGTAATATTTTTGGATTCGAAACAATGTGGCTGTCACACCAAGAGTTTCCTCAATCGTTTGATCGAATTTGCAACAACAACCCTCCTTTATAGAGGCTATTGAAAATTTTACTACCTTAGTCAAAACATGGAACAAAGACTCTTTTGGTAATATCTTTTATAAAAAGAATAATATCCAAGCAAGACTAGCGGGAATTCAAAAATCTCCAAATTACCCCACTTGCAACTTCTTACAAAACTTAGAAAAAGATCTTATATACCAATATAATCAAATTCTCACCCTTGAAGAAAATTTTTGGAAATTAAAATCGCGTATTAATTGGCTTAACCAAGGGGAATCCAATACAAAAATTTTCATCTGTCTACCCTAAAAACAAGGCGCCGTAATAGAATAATTGCTCTTAAAGATTCTACAGGAAATTGGGTTTCAAACAACGACCAACTTCAGCAACTAATTACGCACTATTATCACAGTCTCTCATATAACTTCCTACAAGACCTACAATCCTACTAAATGCAATACACTATCACAAGTTGAAGCTACTACATTATCAATGCCAGTGACTGATCAAGAAAAAATAGACGTTGTGCATTCTTTCTAACCACTTAAATCTCCTGGACCTGATGGACTTCATCCATTATTTTATCAGAAATTCTGACCTAAAAAAAATACTCAGTAATTCAATTCTGCAAAAATATATTCCAAAAGGCCAGATTTCCATAGAATTAAACAAGACATATATTTGTTTAATTCCTAAAATAAAGAGCCCTTCAACTACGAACCACATTCACCCTATTAGTTTATGTAACACTTTTTACAAAGTAATCACCAAAATTATTGTTAATCGCATTAAACCTTTTATCCATAAAATTATTCACCCTACTCAGTCTGCTTTCCAAAAAAATCGAAGGGCGACAGATAATGCAGTAATAGTTAAAGAATTATTAAACCATTTTAGAAATTCTAGATCAAAATGCTCAAGCATGCTTCTAAAAATAGACCTCGAAAAAGCTTTCGATTGGATGGAATGGAGCTTTATACGCCATTCATTAACCTTTTTCAAATTCCCTCCAAAGTTAATATCTCTCATTATGGTCATGTGTCTCCACAACCTCTACTGCAATCCTTTTTAGTTGATCTCCCACAACATTCTTCACACCATCTAGAGGTATTAGGCAAGGTGACCCGCTCTCACCATACCTTTTTATTATGTGCATGGAAATGTTATTTCGGAGGATAAACAATGCGGTGGATTACAATCAATGAAAACCTATTACCATGAACGCTAAAGCACCACAAATATCACACTTATTCTTTGCAGATGACATTATCTTGGCATCCAAAATAACCACTTATAGTTGTCATAAAAGTATTGATTTACTGGACCAATTCACTCTGCACTCAGGTCAAAAATTAATTTTGAAAAATCAAGGGTTTACTTCTCTAAATATTGTTTAACGACTGATAAGAATTTCATACTTTCCTCTTTCAATATGATGGAAGGTAAATCATTTGAAAAATACCTGGGTTTTCCTATCTTCACTTCAAAGCCCACCAAAAGAGATTTTCAATCCTTAATTGATAATTTCAAAAATAGGCTTGCAGACCGGAAAACTAACCACCTCACAATGGCTGGGCGTACAACTTTAATCAAGGCAACTCTAAATACAATTCCCAGTCACATAACGCAAATTATGTCACTTCCCACACACTTAATTTCTAGATTAGAAAGCTATCAAAAAAACTTTCTTTGGGCCTCTACCTCTCAGAAAAGACAACTACTCCTAATTAGTTGGAACAGAGTAACTACTCCAAAGGAACGAGGCGGACTGGGCATTTAAAGACTAAGGGACAAAAATGATGCCTTATTATCCAGTACAGCTTGGAGGCTTTTTCATCACCCACGCACACCTTGCGCATCCTTTCTAATCTCTAAAAACATTACCACTCCTAAGCACCCTATTAAAAGAACCTCCATCTTATGAAAACACCTTACCAATGGATGGAAGATTTGCCAAACTGGATTACAATGGCATATCACAAGAGGTAACCATGTACGCTTTTGGACCGACAATTGGATAGCTCCCAACACCAATATTAGAAGCCTTATTCATGGGCCTTTAAATTATAACGAAGTTAATCCATCTGTAGCTACTGTTCTCCAATTCAATAGATGTTCGGCCACCACCCATAAACGAATCAATTTGCCTATGTATGTCAAATGGAACCCACCCCCATATGGAAACATTAGATTAAATACGGACGGGGCAGTCAGTACAAACAAATTACAAGCGGGATTTGGTGGAGTATTCAGAGATAACTTGGGTAATTGGGTAATGGGCTTTACTGGACATCATCAATTGTCCAATTAATGTTATAGATATCAAACTCATGGCATTACTACGTGATTTGTAAATTGTAGTCATGCACAGCCTAACTCCATTGGAAATTCATATGGACGCACAATAGGTAATAACTATGTTGCAAACCCCTGCCATAATGTACTCACCTTTGTTAACTGATTGTAGATTCCTGATCCAACAATTGAGTAATCGTATAGTAAGCCACACATACAGGGAGCAAAATATGGTAGCGGAACAACTCGCACATTTTGGAATGGACTTATCGGGCAGCACCATCACCTTTTTTGCAGATCCTCCGCACTTCATATGGCGGCAACTTATGGAAGATAATTAGCAGGGCCATACGAAAATTAGAATGGGTAGCACAAAAAATACCACTATGTATGGATCATCGCAAACTTTTTGTACAATGTTGGACGTGCCTTTCACAAACACTGAATCCAGCATAAACTTACATCATCAGCCCGTCCAAAATATTAGTCATACTACTTGTCAAAGTGTATCAAGGCACAATAGTGCCAATAGGTATTTTCCTACGACTTATTGTAATTCTGCTCAAGTGCAGACGCTCCTTGCACTGCAAGCTTAATTAATAAAAAATAGCCTTTTAAACCAAAAAAATTGCCCAATAAAATTGACCAAAGATAATAGTTCTAAAAAACACATCAGTGCTGCTTCTCATATTTTTTCTAGTCTCGTGTCGTTTCGAGAGCCTTCCTCTCCTCGTGCTTTTCTCATTTTTTTAAGTCGTCGTTCTGAATTTTTTTTTATATCCCGGGGAAAAAGTACCTCAAAATAGAGTCCAACCACAATGATCAAATTGATTATTTTCATGTATAAAGATATACTAGTTTACTGTATTATTTTTAGTAGGATTAAACTAAGTAAGTCGTAACTTTTAAAGGGTCTGTTTATTTTTAATTTTTAGGGATGAAAATTCCCTGGCTATATTCGCTGGAAAATTACATTATGTATATAAGGTCAATTTTAAAAGGGCCCGTCTTAATATATTTATTTTTTTAATCTTGTTGGTGAAAATTTCGCATCCACCTATCCAAAAGTATGCAATAGAGAGGCAGAAAAAGGTAAAGGACAAGACGTGTGGATGAGTAAGAAGTAAAAAATACTACATACAAGCCTAGATATTACTATAGCGAAGAGAATATCGGTATTTTCGCAAGAAACAAAATTAAGGAGTTGTATGTGCTAGAGACATGAACTATTTTCTGTCACACATCCATTAAGATAAGGTTTTAGATAGCTTCTGATAAGAACCTTTTATTCTATTTTGTTAGTTGGGTGTGGGAGCATCTTACATTGGAAGTTGTTAATAAATCTAAATATAACTATAGTGAAAATTTTCATCGTACGAGGTCTTTTGGAAAATTGTACCGCATGCAAATTTAATCTAAAACGAATAATATCATATCATATTAAAAGTCACTTTTGGAATGACTTAATTAGCCCAAGACATTCATCTATCTTTTCAATGTCTTTGTGTAGTTGGTAATCAAGATTGCCTTCTTGAGCAGTTTTACGCGCAAATCTTGAAACTACACGAGCAGGGGCGGATTTAGATTTACAGTGCACGTGAACTTATGGTCTTTTCGCCAAACTAGAAATTTTATGTATATATTTCGTAAAATTGATCAAATATTGCCTTTTGGTCCCCCATGCAGAGGCGGATGCAGGATTTAAGTTCTATGAGTTCAATCCTGAAGGTTTTTTTGCCATATGAACCCATTGTATTTTTAAAATTATGGGTTCAAACATACTATTTGTTACAATTTTAATAAATTTTCAAACATAAATTTATGGTTCGCGTCGAAAGTACTGGGTTCAATTGAACCCGGTGTTACAACTCTACATCCGCCTCCGCCCCCATGCTCCAAAAAGATTGAACGTTGCACTTGATTGAATGTTGAGCTATTTATCCAAGGGACATGGCTCGATTCCCACTTAGTACTTCTTTTTCTCGCTTTTTTAGTGGTGCACCCATATTTTAGAAATCCTAGATGTCTCTGTCCGCGAGATATATTAGGTTAACTCATGAAGATAGAAATTGTGGTAGATTTATTCTTACTGCCTATTATGGATTGAGGAAAATAATGTCGTATTTTCAGACTATTACATTGTTGGTTTTTGCGTGCTCGTGAGACTTACATTTAGAAATTCGACGTTCAAAATGCAACTGAAGAAAACAAATTACTTAAACTGAATTTATAAAACAAATTACCAAAGTCCTAGAAAGTCCAGAAGAAGCAAAATTCAACTCTGATAATTGACACTTAAACATGACACACAAACAAAACATACAAGACATCAAAAACATAAAATTTTCAAAAAATACTAAAGTGAAACTAAACAAATTAAAGACCCAATGATTTGTGTCGAAACTTATTCCAACAACAACAACAACTACTCCTCAGTCCCAAATAAGTTGCTGAAACGTAATTAGTTGGTGCCGCCAAGGACACCCTTCAACTTCTTGATTGTGGCAGCATCAAGGAACGTAGTAGCCTGCACAATTTCAGTAGCCAAATCATTAGCAAAGAGAGCGAAATCTGTAATTTGAAGACCTGGAGTTGGACTACTGAATGAAACAATAGCTAGAGCTGCAGTTTTCCCAGAGTTAATCTGGAAATGCAACAACCCTTGTGGGAAAACCATAATGTCTCCTTTTTTAAGGTTCTTGAAAAAAACTTTGTTGTCTGAGGAAGAAATAAATCCAGCACAAATTTCTCCTGTTACAACATAAAGTACTTCTGATGCTCCAGGGTGTGTATGCATTGGGATAACACCACCTATAGCTAAATCTAGCCTAGCCATTGAAATTCCAAGACCGTTAAGTCCTGGAAATTGAGGAGCAAAAGCAGGAGTGACTGCAGCTTTAATGAGAGGGTTAAGTTTAACTGGAGTGGCTAGGCCAGAAAATACAAAGTCATTCGCAGTTACTGCGGATGGTTTTTTGCAGGCGTAGCCGCCTGGTCCGTCGGGGACTGATAAGTCCCCGACACAAAAATCGAGGACGGCGGCTTCAGAGGAGAGGAAGAGAAGGGAGAAGATGAAGAAAGATTGGAAAAACATCTTGTGAGTTCTTTTTCTGAAGATGGTTTTGCTAGTTGAGGAGTGTTTGTTATCTTGATAGGGTTTTGGCGTACGTATTTATAGAGTTGAATTTGCATGGATATTTTATTTTATTTTTTTATTACTATTGGTTATTAGAGATATGGCGCCCATGCAGAGAAGGTTTCACGTGCATGCTTTTAGGGTATGAAGGAAACGACATATTTTGGGCTGTGATGCATGTGAACGATGATTTTTTGTCGTAGAATAATACAAGAATTCTCTTTTTTGAGATTTTGTTTGAATTTGTTCGAAAAGGCAGGCATATTCCAATAACTAAAAAAAATTATTCCAATTAGTTAGGAGAGTATTTTGTATGTAAAATATGTCAACAAGTTCAATGTAATGATGGATTGTGTACGCTCTTATGAGAGTTTGAAGCGGTTCAATTGAATCCCCTATGTAGAGAAAATTACATGTAGTTAAAATTAAAGATTCTTATGCGTATATATAAGTTATTGAATCTTCTTGTGGCAACGAAACTTTAGTATAGTTGTAAAGACAAGCTATGATTTAGTTGTAGGCAATTTGAACCCATTTAAGTTGTGACATTTTATCATTTTTTCAATCCCTTGTTGGAATATCTGATGCCATACCACCACTGACTTTTACATATTTCAACATTCTATTTGTATAAATTGACGATTTTATTTTCGGGTAAAATAATCTTTTAAAGACAAAGATAAGTATTCAGAGAGAAGAGAATACAAAAGAGGATGTCAGGATCGATACTCTATATTATATCAACCTGTTTAATACTAGAGTTTTTTGTCAAAACTAATCTGACAAAGGGACACAAATTAAGGTATAATATCTCTTTTCATAGCTATCAGCGTCTTCACCATAGCAAACCTTTTAGTTTGCGGAAATTATTGTTTTCATTTTATTGTCGAGAACTTTTATTTGTTTAAGGAGAAAAAAATATCTTCTTTATTGAATGTACAGAAAGAAGATTAGGATCGTTCGTTTTAAGGGTTTGAGAGAAGAAATTCTTTGGATGGTGCCATGGTGGTGGTCCAATGAGAACATGGACAAAAAACAATTTGAAAGGCACAAAGAGACATTTTGACAACTAAAAAGGGGTATATGAAAGTCTTCTGACACAAAAAGGATGACCCTTAATTCAAATGTGTGGATATTGTAAGTTCCCTATCTTGTACGCCGTTTTGATTTTTCTAAGGTTTGATTAGTTGCAGTAATATTCTTGTTTCCCTAATTCAAATCCATGTGGTGGTTTCTTATTGGTATGTAGGTTTCTTTAAGGAAAAATACCTAAAGTCCCCTAAACTTGTTCCGAAAACTCAATTGAACACTTAAACTAAACGGGTATTTCTTTATCCCATTTTCATTTCAAGTAAATTTAATACCTCCTTAAAAAATGATCTGACAAGGATTCTCCCAAACTCTCGTGGAAGGGAGAAAAAGGGATAAAAAGTTGATCATGTATTTTCTTTTTTACCTTTGTTCAATTATTATTTTTCCCTCTCTCCACCTCTTTTCCCAACCTTGCACCAATATTCTTCTTCCATCCACAGCCACTCACAGTATATCATTGTAAGGGGTAAAATATGTTCATATTTAATGATCACATGAGAAAGCGACACGTGGAACCGAAGGCAAAAGATAGCTAAACTTGAATGCAATGATCTCGCTTGTTACCGGAGAGATTTGATACTCATAACGACGCAATTAATGCCGCCATCCGGTAGCATTCAGTGAAGAATATTCTACAGCATTAAGTGCATGATTCGTTATAGAGCAAATGGTATTCACTGCCCACCATTACACACTCTTCAATGACCCTCATAATTGTCGTTAAAGAGGAGCTTAATCCTAGGACCTTGTTCCCTAGGTGCAGCTATAAATAGTGAGCTCTATCATCTTTGTAATGGACACGAATTTTCTGACAAGCATACACTATATTCTATCAAAAGCTTAATAACATTTTACTTTCTTGCTTATTTGTATTATTCTTATTGCTCTACACCCGGAACCAAGATGTCTGCCGTCTATTCCAAATTTTAGGCTAAGTCTTATATTTCTGTTTGATTTATCTATTATTTTTTGGATCAAATTAATTCCGTTGTCTATTAACCACGTATAAATTCAACTGTATTATTTTCCGGTTAAAAGTTTGGCGCCCACTATGGGGCATAGACAGTCGTGTAATTGAATTGATCCTTGCATCTGTTAATAACTTGTTTGATTCTTTATTCTTAGTAAAAATCATTAAAAATGGCAGATAATGGTGTTAGCAACACACACAACGTTGAGGCCCAAGAAAATCATTCTCAACACGAGGATTCAATCAGTGATACTTGCAACAAGAGGAATGAGGCCACGCCGGTCCACGACGGCCGATATCCGCGACATGTTCGGGAGGTAACTCCTGATGATGTTAAAGAAGAGCACGTCGTCAAAGCGGTCATAGTCTTGCAAAAGCAACATGAGGTCATTATAGGCCATCTCACGCGGTAGGATAAGGTCATGATAGAACTGAAGCGGGCCTTGTCGGGCGCTTCCAACAATGCAAATGGGCGAGGCCCAGTTGTCCCCGGTGCTCCCGCAAAACAAGCGGCGCAGAGGGTCGACAACAATACCCCGAGGGGTGAGGTCGGCTTCGATGGGGCTGGGGGGAACAGATCCGGTCACAACAACGAGAATGATCCCTTTAAAACCGAACTCATTCGGTTTATGAGGAGTAAACGCCCGAATAGATCAAATTTCGGGCGCACCACCAGTGTTGAAAGGGTCGTACTCAAAGAAATACATACAATTGCCGTAGAAAACCAAGCGGGCACCTGAACTAATCCCAAAGCGGTTTAAAATGCCAGACGTGCCAAAGTATGATGGAACTTCGGATCCTCAAGAGCATATCACCACCTATACAACAACAATGAAGGGAAACAATTTAGCTCCCCACAAGATTGAGTTCGTTTTGCTGAAAAAGTTCGGGGAAAATCTTACGAAAGGAGCCCTGACGTGGTATTCACTTTTGCCCAAGCATTGCATAGACTCCTTTGAGATGCTCACGGATTCTTTAGCCAAGGCCCATGCTGGGGCTAGAAAAGTACAGGCCCAAAAGGCCGATATATTCAGGATTGCGCAAAGAGAGTGTGAGTTGCTGCGGGAGTTCGTAACCAGGTTCCAAAAGTAAAGGATGTTGCTATTAGCCATTTCGGATGAATGGGTGGCCGAAGCATTCACCACGGGTCTGAATTCGAGAAGTTGCAACACCTCCCGGAAGTTGAAGGAAAGTTTGCTCGAGTTCGAGGCAACAACTTGGGCGGATGTTCACAATCGGTACGAGTCGAAAATAAGAATTAAAGATGACCAGCTCGATTTTCCGGCGTCGGTTAAAGGTCGGGATCGGGAGAAGAATAAAAAGAAATCGAAAGACGATTTTGATATGGGTCGACGGTCTTCGAGGAGTCAGTTTTTGCCCTATGAATGGGCCGGAGGACGTGGCAGAGGTTTCCGGTCGGCGGGCACATTCTCTGCCGATAGAAGAACCTATCGCGGCCGAAACAACAGGTCGTTGCAGAACGAGGAAATGTTAGATTCTTTCTACCCTAGACTTTACGAATACAACTTCAATGTCGGCGTAGTGGAGCTGGTATTGGCCATGAGGAACGTAAAAGAAGCACGATTCCCGAAGCCAATGAGATCTGATCCCGGTCAGAGGGATCTTAATTTGTGGTGCGAATACTACGGGAAAAACGATCACCGGACTGGGAATTGCCGGCATCTGTGTGAAGAGGTGGAGATATTGCTAAAAAATGGCCATCTCAGGGAATTTTTGAGCGACCGGGCTAAAAATAACTACGATCGCAATCGTGATAATGCAGAGCCTTTAAAAGCAGGAAAGGATCCCCCACGCTTGGCGATCAACATTATTTTCGGGGGGACGAGATCAACGGGGTTACATTTTTGGCGATGAAAAAGACGAAAGTATCAGTGACCCACAGCAAAAGACTCCGGGAAGTTGCTAAAGACGACATCACTTTTACGGAGGAAAACGCTGATGGACTGCTTCTGCCGCATAACGACGCCCTGGTAATTTCTCTAATTGTCTTATATTTCAAGATTAAACGTGTTCTAGTAAATCTAGGAAGTTAGGCCAATATCATATAAGCCAAGCACACCAGAAGTATCATTCCGGCCACAAAACTGCTCACCGATTTAATTTGGCAAGCGTGATAACCCAGGGAGAAATCTATCTGCCTACGAATTCCATGGGGATGATGAAGACGACCCTTTTCGAGGTAGTGGATGGTGATATGGGTTGCAATCTCATTATGGGGAGACCGTGGCTGCACGAAATGAAGGTTGTGCCGTCAACGTATCTTAAGTTGATGAAATTTCCAACTCCCGAGGGAGTTAAACAAATAAGAGGTGACCAACCGGCAGCAAGGGAGATGAATGCAATCTTAGTCTCCAGTAGCAAAAGGAAGGAGCATGCAGCATAGCAATTACAGGAGTCGTCACATGTTCCTGAGCCAAGCGAAGTCAACCAGGGGGAAGGGGCGTTGAAATCGTATCAGGTGCCAAGGTATTTCAAGGTACCAGAAGAGACGGACGCAACAAAGTCCACAACAGAAGAACTTGAGCAAGTCGCATTTTTTGAGAAATTCTTGGAGCGGAAATTCCACTTGGGAACAGGTTTGCACCCCGAACTCATGTTTGGTTTTATTAATTTCTTAAATTTTATGTCGATTGTTTTGCGTGATCGCATGCGGATATGACAGGTATCCCGCCGGAAGTGGCCGTACACAAGCTAAGCTTGGATCCCAGCATTCCTCCGGTAAGGTAGAAAAAATGTCCTATTGTCGAGGCCAGAAATAAATTCATCAAGGAAGAGGTAACTCGCCTGCTTGATATCGGTTCAATCTGAGAGGTAAAGTATCCCGACTAGATAGCTAACACAGTAATATCAAAGAAGAATAATAAATTTCGCATGTGCGTAGACTATAAGGACTTAAATAAGGCGTCAACATTGATCAAATGATTAATGCAACAGCCGAGCACGAGTTAATGAGTTTCCTCGTTCTTAATCTAGGTACAATCAAATCAAAATGGACCCGGTGGATCAGGAAAAAACTTTGTTCATCACGAATTTCGGCACATATTGTTACATCGTGATGCCCTTCGGGCTAAAGAACACCGGAGCCACTTATCAACGGCTCATGAACAAGATGTTTGAAAAGCAGATAGGGAAAACCATGAAATTTTACATAGATGATATGCTTGTTATGTCTTTGAACGCAGGTGATCATCTCAAACGCTTGCAAGAAACTTTTGACATCTTACGGAAGCACAACATGAAGCTTAACCCTGAGAAGTGTGTGTTCGCGGTCAGCTCCTTGGATTCCTGGTGTCACAAAAGGGGATCAAAGTTAGCCCTGAAAAAATCAAGGCCATCAAAGACATCCTGGACCAGCTATGAAACGTAAAAGAGGTTTAGAAGCTAATGGGGAGATTAGCCCCTTTTTGCAGATTCATTTCACGATCTTCGGAGAAATACCATCATTTCTTCTCGCTGCTAAAAAAGAAGAACAACTTCGAATGGACCCCGGAATGTCAAAAGGCTTTGAGGGATGTGAAAAGGTATTTGTCAAGTCCTCCGTTGTTATCGAAATCGGAAGAAGGCGAAAAGCTGTTGGTCCACTTAGCAGTCTCAGAGGTAGCGGTAAGTACTGTTTTACTCCGTGAGAATGAAGGTACGCAATATTCTATCTATTATGGCAGTAAAATTTTAACGGGAGTAGAAACTCGCTAACCACATCTAGAAAAATTGACCTTAGCTCTCGTAGTCGCCGCTTGAAAACTAAGGCATTATTTTAAATGTCATCCGATAGCTGTGGTGACCACTTTTCCCTTGCGAAATATCCTCCTTAAACCCGAACTTTCGGGTAGGATGGCCAAGTGGGCCATCGAAATGAGTGAATTTGACATAGAATATAAACCTAGGACTGCGGTGAAGTCACAAGTTTTGGCCGACTTTGTGGCCAATTTCAGTCCGGGACCGTTACCTTTGGCAACCAAAGAAGCAGTGATGGTGTTAGAATCGACATCAAGAGTTTGGACCATATTCACGGATGGAGCTTCCAACATAAAAGGGTCCAGTCTCGGCATAGTACTAACTACGCCATTGGGGGAAACCCTAAGGCAGGCCATAAGAACGGTCCCGCTGACTAACAATGAGGCGGAGTATGAAGCTTTGATTGTAGGACTCGAATTGGCCCGGGGACTAGACTTTGAGGTCATAGAAATCAAATGCGACTCCCAATTGGTGGTAAATCAGGTCTATGGGATCTTCGAAGCCAAGGAGGAACGCATGCAATAATACGTGATGAAGGTTCAGGCTCTGCTCGCTCCGGAAGTGGTCAATCACACATATCCCAAGTGAAGAAAATGTAAAATCAGATGTATTAGCTAACCTTGGCTCGTCCACAGAAATGAAAGGATCGGACTCCGATACGGTCGTACAGCTTATGCACTCGGTTCTAGATACGGATAGCTATTACGAGGTAATCGCGACTAATTTGGTTTGGGACCGGAGAAACGAAATTATTGACTATCTCAAACACGGAAAACCGCTTGAGGATTCTAAGGCATCTCGAGAGCTACGAAATAAGGCCGTACGATATAGTTTCAAAAGAGGTCAATTATACAGTAAATCTTTCCAAGGCTCGTTGGCCCGCTGTTTGGGAGCCTCCGAGGCCAACTATGTTATGCGAGAAGTCCACAAAGGGATTTGCGGGAATAACTCGGGCGCGGATTCCTTAGTACTAAAGTTAATAAGGGCAGGGTACAATTGGCCTCAGATGGAACAAGATGCCAAAGCTTATGTTCAAAAGTGCGATAAATGTCAACGCTATGTACCGTTGGTACATTAACCGGCAGAGCCACTGCATTCAGTTCTATCACCATGGTCCTTCATAAAATAGGGGGTGGATATCGTCGAACCGCTGCCATCGGCCCCCGGTAAGGTAAGATTTCTTTTGATTTTAACAGACTATTTTTTTAAGTGGGTGAAGCAGGTCCTAATCAGAAGATCGGCGAACGTGAAGTATTATTTCTTGTGGGAGAAAATAATTTGCAGATTTGGGATATCAAAAGAAATAGCCTATGACAATGGGCCACAATTTATAGGCGCAAAAATTACAAAATTCATTGAAGGCTTGAAAAATCAAGAGGATCACATCATTACCTTATATCCGAGCGCAAACGGCCAAGCAGAATCAACGAACAAAGTGTTCATACAAAATCTTAAAAAGAGATTGTAAGCAGCTAAAGGAAAATGGCCCGAAGAGCTTCCAGGTGTACTATGGGCGTACTGAACAACAGCTAAGTCAAGCACGGGGGAGACTCCTTTTTCTTTTGTGTACGTGGAAGCCCTGATCCCGGTGGAAGTAGGTGAACCTACCGTGAGATATTTCCGGTCAAACAAAGCAGTAAATAGTGAAGCAATGTTAGTCAATTTGGAGCTGCTCGATGAACGTAGGGACTTGGGCGCATATAAGGATGGCAACTCAAAAACAGCAAATAGAGAGATATTACAATCTAAGGTCCAACCTCCGTTACTTCAAAGTATGAGACTTGGTTTTAAGGTAAGTAACTAAGAACACTCGGAAACTCAATGCGGGAAAGTTGGGTCCAACGTGGAAAGGCCCTTACCGAGCTTTAGTTGTCACCGAGAAAGGGTTACACGAGTTAGAGAATCAAGATGGAGAAAAGTTGCCAAGCAACTGGAACGTGGCACACCTCAAGAGATACTATTGATGATGAACATCACATGTACTGAAAGTATGTGCTGCACTCTTTTTCCCTTCGTCCGGCTTTTGCCCCAATTGGATTTTTCTGACAAGGTTTTTAACGAGGCAGCAATGGAAAGCATACTACGAAGGAAGTTTCAGCAACAGTAATAAGACCTTTTAATGATAAGGCACACAAGAGAAGAACCCACTACGGTGCGGTTAGATAGTTTTTTTTGCTCGATAGTAAAGTTCCAATCGGGAAGTTGAGTTTGCTGTCAAACAGAGATTACCCGACCGTTCACAAGTGTAAGCTACTGGCGGATTGTTAGATAATCTTTGGCTCCATAGCATAAATTTCTAAGGGGAAGTGAAGTTTGTTACCGAACTGAAGATTATCTAGCAATTCACTAGTGGAATCCTCGAAGGTATAAAACTCCCAATGTTCTAATCCGCATTCTTCGCATTCGAACGCTAGGCGGCGAATGATATGAGGATATGGCAACAACGACAACCACTTCGACTGGAATACGAAACCCGAAAACATGATTGTATCATCGTGATCGGGGACTGCACGGCCAACCCCGTAGAAACAAGTTGTACAAGTTAGCCACAAGAAATGTCTATTTCTTTTTCGCACAACGAGTGCTTATGTACTTTTGAAAATGGAAGGAATAAAGTAAAGTCGTTTTATTTCTATATTGTTTCTTGTCTGAACGATAAATTGATTTTATTATTTGAAAGTTAAACAATTACTTCAAATGCTAGTGCCGTAATAAACAGGAGATGTCCTCTTCAAGAGCACCGTAAACATAAGAGCGCCCTCTCTTACAAAAACCGTCACGTTAAAGGGTTGATTTCGGAAGAACTTATGCCCGGAATCCAAATGCTTTCGGGAGAAAATACACCCAAAGCCTTGCATGATCAGATGCAAACAGTAAAACTTGCGAAAACACTTATATGAAAAAAAAAAAAAAAGTACGCAGAAAGGAAACTTATACTTGAATGAAAAAGTATTTTTATTTACAAAAAATGTGCCAAACGACACAAGTACAAAAGTTTGAAAAGGAAATCAAGACTAAGCTGTTGCATCTTTGAAACTTGGGGAAGAGGTCGCGCCCCAAGAGAAGCTGGTAGATCCGCCGCCGGTTCTATATCTTGGCATTCACCATTTTGGCCTTCAGCATCTTTGTCCTCCGTTTCCTCTTCAGTTCCTGAGAACTCATAACCGGAACCAGAAGAATTGGTAGCATCAGGCCTGGCAAGAAGACCCCTTTTAGCAGCCAAATCCAGCTCACGGGCTTTAGCGATTTCGGCATCAAAGTCAATGACACCCGCTTTAGCCTCTTCCAAGGTTTTTCTCCTCCTGTTGTACATCACATATGTTTTTTTAAGAATGAGGGAAGCCGCTCGGCGCTTGAGTTCTTCTTTAAGTTGGTCAACCTCGGCAGAAAGTTTTTCCCACGCGGATCTAACAGGCCGGAGGCTGACATCGAGATCACAGACAATAGAGCTAAAAAGTCTATGATGCTCAATGGTCCTTTTATGCTTCTCCTCCGGTTGGGCATGCTTCACCTCGACGGCAGCAAGCTCTTCAGTTTTGGAGTTCAAGGCTGCCTCCAAATTGTTCAATCTTTCAGCGGAGGCAGCCTCACGATCGGATGCAGCAAGAACGACATTACGGATTTCAACATATTTTGCCCTAACTTCTTCAAACTGAGCCATCAACGGGGTTACTTCTTGGCTAAGGGTCTCTACTTATTGCTCACCTTGTTGCAACCGAGCCTCTAACACAACAGCCTCAGTAGCTTTAGCTTCTAGTTTTGAGAGGCGAGCAGCAGTTTGGTCCCGCTCAGCCAAAAGTCAATCCAGCTCGAAGGTAAGTTCCTCTTTATCTCAAATCAACCTTTGGAGGCCCTCGGAAGAAAGAAAGTTGGCCCGCTAAACAAAGAATGCAAACTCAAAATCCTACTACATCAAATATAGAAGAAATAACGAATGAAACGAAGAATATACCGCTGCTGTGTTGTGCATAGCATTGTTCAACAACCATTCTCCCGAGAGAGCTTGTATCTTTTACCTATCTTTTTCTGAAGCCAAAGGCTTCAGATAGTTTGCAAGTTCCACTGACCGGGACATTAGGTGGCATCCGGTGGAAACTGAGAGAGTAACCCTCCTCCTCCTTTGTGGATCTTCAGAGGGGGCAGCATAATTTTGTTCCAAGTTCCCATGAATCGGGGACTGGGGGAGAGGGGCATCCTCTTCTCGAGCAGTAGCGGCCAGAGAAGATGATGTAATAGTTGATGGTGGTGAAAGAAGAGTTGGTGAAGAAGAAGGCGAAGCTGATGGCGTTGAAGGATAGAAGTGGTTGCGGCAAGTGCAGCGCTGGTTGTTTGTTGCTCATCAACCGAAGACGGCAGGGACTCGGTACTCAGCCTCACGGTATCGGGCACAGCAACTTGGACTCGGAAGCAAGAGTTAGCATTTTCTACCATCTCATACTCCCCCCAGAGTACCGATGCATCGTCCTCAGTTGGTGTAACTAACTCGACAGATTGAGCAGTTTGTTGAGCTGAGGAAGGTCGTCGTCTTCTATGTAGAGAAGCCCCCTCCTCGCTGGCTTTGCCATCATCATCAATCATTACTGTGTCTATGTTCGGCCCGGGCAGGGGGCTCATCACCACAACTTCCAGAGAAGACTCGGGAGCGGCACTCTTCGCTTTTTTATTTTTTTCCCCGGCCGCGGAGGAACGTCTTCTCTTTGGTTGCTTGTTCTCCGGCCGGAGCTCCGAGAAGAAGCACTCATACCAGAAGCAGGCCTGGAGACACTTGTCTATGTAAAAGCCTCCTGCAGCAGTCTCGCCGCATCAGCAGGATTAGCCAAAACGTCCTCCTCGGGGACGACAACTGAGCCCTAGGTAGACCTGAATTCAACAAGAGAGAAAAGTTAAACAACTACCTTATACGAAAAGGTAAAAATAGGATAATTTTGGTTTACCATGATTTTTGGCCTTCCACCCATATTTAAGGGACAGTTCTTTCTAAGTACGGGTCTCGAGCGTAGTAACATCCAAAACTTTTTGGACCCACTGGTCCAGGCCTTCAACCCTAGGTGGAACCCACCAAGTCGCTGAAATAAGCAAAAGAAGAAGGGTTAGTAATGATATGGAATGATCTTTAACGAAAGAAAAGACAAATGGTGAACTTACGAGTGCGATTCCATAATTTCGGGAAAGATAAAGCCATAGCCGGAATGATGTCCCTAATGGCGACTGAACGAACTGTTCCATCCACCCACGGTCATTATCATCATCATGATGGATAGTAGAGCATGGTGGTTGCGCTTGCAGAAGTTTATCATTCTCTCACGGAAGATCTTGTGGGAATAGAGGTTCATCAATTGAGCTAGGGTTAGCTCTTCTCTTGTCTCCTAGCACAGGTTCCGAAGACAAGCGGCTGTCCTTCACACAGAAGGATTTACCTGTGCCAAACACACCTGGTAGCGGATGCACACGATAACAGAGTCAAGCTCTCAACTCAAAGAGAATGGTCCCAAGGTGAAGGGATACGTGTAGAAATACGTAAACCCTTCCTGGGTAAGGTTACCAGCTCCGCCGGGTCGGGAGCGATAATGTCTAAATTTTAATAGTGGCAGCCTTCCTTCACAATAGGAATACTGGAAGGACGGATGAAAGAAGGATACGCTAACCGCCCACGTACGAGGGTGAGCAGAAGGATACTTCTCTTCAAAGTCTTTGATGGTAACAAGACTCTTTGGGATGATAGTGCTTACCGTAGGAGGAACGACGTCATCAGCTTTACCTTTGTTCTTTGGAGAACTAGGGTTTCTATAAGAGGAGACCATTTCTTATCGGAAAAGGAGGGAAGTTCTCTCTCAAGAAGAAGATTAAAGAAATCTTGGAGACAAAGTACAAGTTGAGTAAAGAGAGTTCAAAAAAAGTGTAAAGGATTATGAAGTGTAAATGAAGAGGTTTGATGCGTATAAGTAAAGGTATAGGCGGCTAAAATCGTGGCCATAATTACCTCGATAACTGCAAAAGTGATGCTAAATCGTAGGATGACGCGTGTTCGGGGCATTAAATGCGGAGATGTGTGCGTCTAATCAACCGTTAGAAACTTTTCAGAGGGGATCAGAGAATTTTCCGCCAAAAAGGTATTTCTACCAACTTCCCGCCGACATAAAGTTATGCCACCGGAAAGTAGAGGGACGATCTGTATGGGATAAAATATGTTCATATTCAACGATCGCATGAGAAAGCGAAACATGGAACCAAAGCCAGAAGATAGCTAAACTCGAAGGCAATGATCTCGCTTGTCACCGGAGAGAATGATACTCATAACGACGCAATTAATGCCGCCATCCGGTAGCATTCAATGAAGAATGTTGTACAACATTAAGTGCATGACCCGTTACAGAGAATATGACATTCACTGCCCATCGTTACACACCATTCAATGACCCTCATAATTGTCGTTTAAGAGGAGCTTAATCCTAGGATCTTGTTCCCTAGGTGCAGCTATAAATAGTGAGCTCTATCATCATTGTAAAGGACACGAATTTTCTGACAAACATACACTATATTCTATCAAAAGTTGAAGAACATTCTACTTTCTTGCTTATTTGTATTGTTCTTAATGCTCCCGGTAGCTCTGCGCCCGGAACCAAGATATCTCCCGTCTATTACAATTTTAAGGCTAAGTCTTATCATTCTGTTTGATTCATCTATTATTTTTTGAATCAAATTAATTCACTTGTCTATAAACCAAGTATAAATTCAACTGTATTGTTTTATGGGTAAACAACCACCATATATGTACCACTATATCAGTCACCTCCTCAATTTCTTCTTCCTCCATCCCCATCTCCACCCCACCACTTCCATTGCAGCAAAACAAAGGACAAAAAAATACACTCTAATTTTCTTGGCGTAGAACAGAGAGCTTGCCGGCGGAATTTTGCGGCCTAATAGCTTTGGTGCTTCCTTCAGCCTTTGACTGCTACACGTTTTGAAGTGGGGAAGTGGAACTACAATTTTTTTAATAAATCAATTTTACGTGAAAACTCTTACTATTTTCGTCGGCCTTTCACCATATACTTTTCTATCTACTTCTTCAGCCAAAATAGAAAGTGGTGGGAATGGGCTTATAATAGCAAAGTCCATCAAAGTTGCAGGGAAATAGTATTATGTGAAAATTGAAATCATTAGGATTCACCGCAGAGAAATAGAGAGAGTGACTTGCTGCTATGGTCATGAGGTCATGCATGGCGTTTTCAAAGGGTGAGCTGCAGGAAGTGCGTGTAGAACACCTTCCATTATAAGTGTGGTTTTGCATCTTTAAGGAGGTATTAAATTCACTTGAAATAAAAATAAAGGGTAAAGCAACACCTGTTTAATTTAAGTGTTCAATTGAGTTTTCGAAATAAGTTCAGGGAGAATTTTATGTATTATTCTTTTTTTAAAGGTCAAATATACTTTTTTATTTAATGTAAAGAGTTTAACTTCTTTACGTTAAACTATTACGAGTCTACATCCCACACTTAGACTCTTGCTCGTCCTCGAGTAAGCATTAAAACTATTCTCAATAAATCAAGCCTAGAAACACCAACACTTTGGTAGATACTAACAATTAGGCCCTATAGCAACTCAAACCATCATATACACACTTCCTCATCATTGTGCAAGATATATAAGTCACAAACAAACAACAAAATTCTAACCTCCTAAACCTCAAAGACGGACTCTTACTTACCAAATATAAGCTCGCTCACCTACTCTGTCAAAGAAGCTAATAACATCACCTATCTATCATGAAACAAGTGCCCTCACAAGAATAAATAGTCCATACACTCAAATCAAAGAATGAATACAATTTAAGGACTTTGCATCAAAGAACAACTCTCGCACTCACAACGAAATTCACATGTATGCACAAAGAACCATATGCTTGTCCATTATGTACATCTCTACTAATTAAGCATGCTCGAATAGAATCAAACAGGACTTTAATGGGTTGTAATGTTGGCTAAGGGACGGGTAGGAGAACTATATAATAGTGGCTTACACTTCCCTAAGCACTTTGCATTTTTAGACTTCATCGCCCATTATTTTTACTCTTCACTTTTATTTTTTAGCCCTCTCTTCGTCTATTGTTTCACAAGTATTTCCCTCATATCAAGAACATTTTTTTTCAAAAAAAACTTTTTTTTTCATTCTCTTATTTTTTTTCAAATCACATTCTTTTCAAGAGGGCCTTTTCATCACCTTTCAGCCATCATTAGTCACCATTTTTCACTTAACCACCCCATTCTTCAAATCTATCAATTAATATCACGGTCTACGCAACAATGCTCGAGGAAGCAGGGTGCAAAAACTAGGGATTCAACAAAAGGATCAAGGCAAAAATACGGCTTCCAAACAAAAGGCTACAGGCTCAAAGGGCTAACTAGTGGTATAATATCTGAACATGCTAAAATTCACAAGACATATCAAAGAAAGCCTATTATCATCTTCTAAACAAAGCAGCACTTTTATTTCGCTTCAATAACATGCAGAGCAAGTTCTAGACTAAGATGCAAAACATGGAATATACGTAAGAAATCCTCACCACACATGGCACAAGTATCAATCAAGATGGATCAATTCCACTCTAAGACAGACAAGGTCATAGCGAACAACAAAATAAGAATAAGCTATATACAGAGTCACAACCCTGAGCATGGGTGTCAGAAAGTCTGCTATTTCATTCATTACTCAAGCACTCAGAGGAAAGTACTACTCAAGCTTAGGCCAAAATATGCTAGTATCAAAAAAATTATAAAAGTTTTTCTTCTCCCTCTTTTCTACTCCTAAAAAAATCTAATCCTAAAAATAAAAAATGTTACCCGGTTCAAGTTGCATCCCTTGAAAAAGAACCGATGCACAAAGAAAAACCAAGAGGGATTATTATCTAACTAAAACTAACTAGAACAAAAAGAAAATATTTTTTATTTTTTTTATTATTATTGGACTTTAACCCCTCAAGAAAGCTGTCCACAAAATCCATCATCAGGAAAAGTCCCAATTTTCTGATTTTTTTTTCATTTTTTTCGTTTTTATTTTTACCTTTTTAACACAAGTAACTACACTAAGAAAAAATACTACATCAAATCTAGGATAGCATAGAAAATCACCCAGACAATCTCCTCACCCCACATTTAAAATTGTGCAATGTCCTCAATGCACACTGAAAATAATAAAAACGGTAAAAGACACTCCCTGGTAGGCCAAAGGCCGAAGAATTAGCAGCTCACGGGATCAGACTTCTCCCAGGTATGATCCCTTGTGTGGGTACCTCACACTTAGTTTCAACCACCGGCTCGCTTTTTCACATGCCTATTGGCTTTGATTCCATGCTCCTACTCCTATAAAACACAAAAATAATAATAAAAAAATAAAAAATAAACAAAAGAGAGAAAAAAAAATAGAATTGGGTTGCCTCCCAACAAGCGCTTGATTTAACGTCGTGGCACGACGCCATCACTTTCACCACTTTTCCTTCCACTTTGAAGATATAAATTGCGCCCCCAATTTTGCGTCAACTTTTGTATCACGTTCGTGGGGCGGTGGTGTAAAAATAAAGAAACCAAGTAATAGGTATCGCATCTTGCACTTCTTGGCCTTTAAGTGCGGGATATCGTTTTGCCTCCTCGGTATGGCAAATTTCAGAATATAAGCACTTTGTTCCTCATCCATTGACTCCTCCATATGCTCGACTGGATCAAGTCCCATGTCACCAACCAAACACAATGTTGAAAAGTGTTTAAAATGAGGTCCAATACGCTCCAACTCCAAAATTGCATTATTTTTTACATCCTCAATTTCTCACTCTTCGTCAACCTTGGCATCATTAATAATATTTTGGTCTAATAACTGGTATTCTCGTTTTAGCTCCTCAATTTGGCCTAGAAGATCTTTTTCAGCTTTTCACAACGCATCACTAAATTGTTGAGAGTTACACGCATCAACTTTTGCACTCAATTGAGCCTCTAAGTCGTGAATAGAACTTCCAAATTGATCGATCTCTTGTCCCAGTTCAGCTCTTCCTTCTATAAATTGTTGCATCTCATTCGTAATTTTCTCACGAAAACGTTCATATTCCTCTAATAATTTCCCGTGCATATCAAGAACGGGAACATCGTGTTCTACATCATCCAATTCGTTACTCCTGTCAAACTCACAAGAATTATTAGAATCAACATAAGAAGGGATTGGAGTAGGATAACAACACTTAGGACAATTATTCCAATTTCCATCACAAATAATACATGATGGAGATGGTGCACACAACTCGGTATTGGGAATATTTTTACAATAATGCCACAAGTGGGGTCCTTTACAATATGGACAAGGATCACAAAAACAAGAATACTTACTATCCCACCACTTTTCGTTCAAAGATGCCATGTAAAAACATATAATACTAATTACACTAAAATAAAATTAAAAACTTAAATAGATGAAAAAGTAAAAATCTAATCTAGTAAAATAGTTAATTTCTAAGTCCCCGGCAACGGCGCCAAAAACTTGTTGCTCCCAAACGCACACGCAAGTATACGTGGTCGACAAGTAATATAGGATTGTAAGTCCAGATATCGTACCCACAGGGACTTGTGATTAACTATCAACTAAATTAAACCAAACAATTAATCTATTCAAGCGAATCCTAACGTATGAATATTTAACTAAAATTAATCTAGAGTAGTAAACTAAGAGAGTAAAGAAAACAAGTTGGTGAATTATAGAGACGAATTCAATGTGAGTGAATATTCTAGAGCTATGGGTTCGCTAACAATCCCTTTGAGTTTTCCACCTAAATCGTCTAATTAATTTATCTGATTTATTGGTTGACGGGGTTAATATTGCTCGTAGCCTTCTCCCGAAGTACAACTCGCCTATTCAAGCTAACCTAACGCCTATATTCCTATGGAATTAGGATTAACAAGAACGCATTTATAATTCCCGTATGATGACCAAGCAAGGAGATTCGGTATATTCCTATCCTAACCGCAAATCCGCTCCCCCTAAGAGTTAAGATCTCGCTCTACTCAATCTTAAATGCAATCTAGAATTTCCTCTCCCGAGTTCAATCCTAGATTCGTAGATAGTATTCAATTGGTGATCAAGCAATCAAATACTTAAGCGCAAGATTGAATAAATAAACCAATATGATAAAATAATAAGAACGATTCAAGCTTCAAACTACAACGTTCATGTAGCACCCAACAACTCTAGAACAAATAAACTATGAAACTAAAATAAGAGAAGAGAAGAAAAACTAGTTGAAAGCCTCCTCCAAGTGTGGTGTGTGTTCCTCCACGTGAATTCTCCTGCAAAATATGTTAGATCTCGTCCAAATTAGATTTAGAACACCTTATATATGAGTTGGGACCGTGTAGGGCTGAAATAACCTTGTCCCGGACGAAATAGGAAAACCCCCGCAACACAGCGTCCAGGCCAGCGCCAAGCGCTGGTCCTGGCGCTGAAAGCAGAAACATTTGCGTGCAATGCCTTTGCTTCGTTACTTTGAAGTTCTTTCTTTCTCTTTTGTTTTTAGTCTCCACTTGGGGGGGACAAAACCCAAAGGGTGTCCCCCTTTTTTTATTACTAGTTTTAGTATACGCGCGATGCGCGTTTACCTTGTACGATGCATATAAAATTATAAAAATATAAGCCCTTAAAATATTTTTTAAAATATAAGCTCTTGAAAATAACAAATATTGAGCCTATTTAGTTAAAAAAAAAAAAAAGTAGAGGTTAAGCATGAAACAACCAAGATGATTTTGAAAGTTTATTGTCCTTTTATATTAGTTTCGTATCAAAATAATCGTCTAGATACCATGTATTCTAGACAAGTCAACTACATAAAAAAATAAATTAGTGATGAAAAAATTATGTAGTTAAATAATAAAAAAAATAACGCTAGTGACAGATCAATATAAAAAATGATTAGCTACAAGATAAATTTCGTAACTAATTCCTATTTTCAAAATTAAATTATGCAATAAAATCTCTTAGTAATAATATTAGTTTCTTTTTAACACGAATTTTTATTACTTCTTTTCACAAATTAATTATTACTTTTTTTCCAAAAATATTTACTCTTCCTATAACCTAATGTCGTAGAAAATTTTGAGAAATAAACGAATTTAACAACCAAGCTTCTAAAATACTTTTCATTTAAATTTTAAAAATAATAAATAAATCATATGAAGGGGAAATAAAGAGGCAAATTTGATCTTTATGATTAAACAAGGACAAAGAACAGTAATATTATATAAAATCGTGAAGTTTCCTTGTTGGAAACTAACGAAAAAATTTCTCCTACTTTTTTGGATTCTTTTATTGTCTTAATATTTTGTATCCTTATTAGGAGAAGATATCTAACACTAAATTACTTAGAAAAAACTTAGTTGATTTAGAACACTTAAATATTTGGAAAGCTTTTTGATTTTACAATTTTATCCGATGTAAAATATATTTTTAAAGGGTAAAAAAGGCAAACGACATTTCGCTAAGGGCCTTCGTGCTTTTAATATAGTATAGATTTTAATTTTCTTTCTTTTTTCTTTCGCGTTTTATCTAATTTTGCTCCAAATCTCTTCATCTTCATACCGCTTTAATCCTACACAGTTAAAATATAATATTAAGCACAAAATAATATAACTAATACTTAAATGACGATTAAAAGTACTAAAATATGAGATAATAATAAGTAAATATATGCATTTTTGGCCGAACATCAATTTCTGACATTCTAACCCAAACTAATACTATGTCTTTGAACGTGTCTAGTAATGAATGTATTACATGCAACCAGTTACACTTTTTATCTTGCAACAACGTCATCCCATAATTGCAAATGCTCCACAAATTATTTATATCGTATTTGATATGATAATTTGGAAAATAAAGTATATAAGTTGTTGTAACTGATTAAAGTAGACTGACAATACAATTTCTTTTTTTACTGATGGTGAATTAAATCCCAAATAAGTTTCAATAGGTAACCAAGACCATGTTTGACGGTAGAAACGTACAAAAGTTCTGCAAAAAGTTATGGATCATCTGTTGATGGACCTTAATAGCCTTGGCCAAAATTTAGAGAAACTTTCAGAAATCACTATGTTTTAGTGGTTATTAGCTAGTTGTAGCTATCATTTACTATATTACTTCCTATAGCTATGTTTTCAGATATTTAGAGTGTATTTGATGTATTTAAGCTACTGTATTAATACAGTAGCATTTCTAGGCGTGAAATAGGGGATTACAGCTAGACAAATTTTTGTATTCGGTGTATTCGACTGTATTCATGGCGTGAAACATGAGATTACAGCTGGACAGATTATTGTATTCAACTGTATTCACGGCGTGAAACAGAGGATTACACTATTTTTAAACGGAAAGTGAATCAATTAACATAATAGACTCCTAATATAACTCAACAAACTCAATTATAACACACAAATTTTGTATTTCCAGTTATAAAAAAGATTCTCAACCGAAAAACACCCAAAAAATATAGCAATCTTCAGAGAAATTATATAATACATCTGAATACATAAATTATATTAATTAAAAAAAACATATGAATACATTCATGGAATATAGCAAGACAGTGAATACAATGAAATACAATGAATTAAATAGAATACAGCGGGATACATTGAAATACAATGGAAAAAAAGACAATGAATACAATGAAAGACATAGAATACAGCGAGATACATTGCAATACAATGAAAAAAAAGACAATGAATACAATGAAATACAGCAAGATACATTGCAATATATTAAAATATATTAACAGAAAATTCAAGTTGCTCAGCCCCCAACTCCGTCGTCTTTGTTCAAGAACAACCCTAATGTCGTCTCGTTGAAGCAGCATCAGTATCCAGTCCTCGCTCGCCGTCACCGTTGCCTCCGGTTTCCGACGATTAGCACGTAATTATCGGCGAAATAAGGAGATTTTTGTTGATTCGATATGTTGCGTCAGAGAATGAGATTGGGAGGCTGAGGGAAGCGGTATCAATGAATAACGGCCACGGTCGAAACGGTGACGGTGGCAATTGCTCCAACGCCCGGCGGAGGAGAAGACATCGGGAAGTGGAGAGAGAGAGAGAGAGAGAGGGAGAATAGATATGGGGTAGGGGATAGGAGAAATTTGAGGGGATATGAGAGAGAAAAATAATACAAAGCTTATTTTATGGTTTAAGGGTAGGAGGTGACCATAAATAGATATTTGGCTATAAAAAATCAAAAGATAGCTGTGAAATATAAACTTTTAAAAGAGTATTTATTTAAAATAAATAAGGTATCAACCTTTGCTACAGGAGGTAACTAATTTCAAAATAAAATTTAAAGGGAAGTTTGAACAAGTGCTGCCAAGAAAAAGGATAAGTTTAGCAGCCAAAAATGGACACTATTTAATCAATAGTACAGTTGATCCAGCCCAATAACAAGAGACAAGGACAATAACACCGGAATGGCCGGTCTGGCTACTGTTGAGTAGGGGTGTTCATGGTTCGGTTTGGATCGGTCTTTCCCTAAAAAGAAACCAAACCAAGTAAGTCGGTTTTTCAAATATTGGAACCAAACTAAACCAATTAAGTGGGTTTTTTCTCGATTCGGTTTATGTCGGGTTTTGTCAGTTTTTCGGTTTTTTCGGTTATTTGTCGGTTTTTTCTTAAATATAAGACATACATTACCAAACACATATTCCGACGACCACATTTTCAACGTAACACTATCAAATCAACTGCCCTTTGAGAAATCTATTATTTACCAAGATATATTGATGATAATTGAATCAAATAGTGATGAATAATTTAAGGACTCAATTAAAAATATATTATTTTTAACACGAAATGGATTTTTTTACACTTAAAAGTGCAAACTATTAACATTTACCATAAAACTTTTGAAACTTTGTGTAAAAATATACATATATATAGGTGTAATAATAAATTTGAAATAGCTACTCCTATAGTCGGTTTGGTTCGATTTTTTTCTGATTAAAACCAAAACCAAACCAAATTTGATCGATTTTTAAAATTCAAAACCAAAACCAAACCAAACCAAAAAGTATCGATTTTTTTGGTCGGTTTGGTTTGGTTTTCGGTTTGGTTCGGATTTTCGGGTTTTTATGAACACCCCTACTGTTGAGTAGACTTTGTAACACAAAAATTCTATCTCAACTTTCCGATTTATTGACAGATAACTTGAAGTTGGTTTTGCCTCATCTTTTAACATTAGTTTTATCCAAGTATTATTCGAGTTCATTGGTCCTAATTTAGTTTTTAATCCTATGGTGTTTGAATGGGATAGATGATGGAGGTAGGATTTTCTCTAGGGGAATTTAAAAAATAATCACGCAAAACAATTAAAAAAATTCCTCATCTAATATATATAAAAGAATTTAACCTTATATACACAGTAATTTTTTTATGAAGAAGGTTTGCTCCACCTGTAGCTCCGCCCACGGATGGTGAAATAATAATTCATGTTCCAGATTACATAGAATGATCATGGATATGAGCTAGAAGAGTAGATATAGTTTACTTTTTCAAAATTTGAACCCTCTTCCTTAAATGTAGGTCGAGAAAAATAGTGAGTTTTTACTTTTTAATGAATTAGTTTCCCTTTACCGATGGGGAGATTATTTTGGCAACTATAACAACAACAATCAGTATTATCCCACAAGTGGGTTTGGGAGTAGTGTGTATGCAGACCTTACCCCTACCTTACGAAGGTATAAAGACAGTTTCCGAAAGACCCATTTTGACAACTCAGAATAGACAACAAATTAATAATTTAGGACAGGAAAAGTAATTTGTTACTTATATATATATATATATATATATATATATATATGGTAGAAATCGGGGCTACCCGATTTCATTCCTTGGTCGAGATAGGAATGTCACGTCAAAGAGCTAGGACGTCGAGTCCGGGTCGAGGTCGACCTCGATTGCGGACAGAAAGAGGTAGACTTCGAGTGACACCGGCATGGCTTGATAACGGAAAAGGCGAGATATCCGCGATTGATCGAGAATCGTGGCGTGAATCTCGGAACGGATCGATCTACAACCGTTAATTAGATGATAATATGATTTTCTACTATAATTAGAAGTGTACCTTATTTAGGACTCCTCTATTATATAAAGAGATATCCCATTCATTTGTAAAGGGCATCATTCTTCACTGATAAGAATATATACCTTCATTACTTTTTTGTTATTTCACTTACTGTTTATCAGAGTTGCTTTATTTTTACTACTCTTGCCATCCACCTCGAGGCTATCCCAAGTTGAGGTTGAGACCTGGCCAACACACTGGTTTGATTAACTTTATTCTCTAATTTATTCATTTATTTTCTTTCTTATCAATTGGTATTGGACGAAATCACATATCCTTAAAACCACAATATAAGTTTAATTGTTATCCGAATTTGAGGGTAAACAGTTTGGCGCCCACCGTTGGGCTAAGGATAATAGTGATTGTTCGGTACTGATTCTAATAACACACATTATTTCATGCTTGTTCTTGTCAAGTATTTTTGCTCTCAGGTTAAAACATGCCAAACTCACAAAACACACCCACACATGGTGATGATGGTCTCGGATTTCACGGGGAAAACGATAATGTAATTGCTCCAGGAGCCGCGGTGCCACCGGCTAATCTCGAGGGAGCACTGGTTGCCAATCCAGTCGATGTCAGTTCGCATGTTGCTCTAAATGTGGACCTAGGCGCGGACCCCGAAGGGAGTGTACGCAGGGAAGGTCGATCTGGTGGTCAAGGTACACAGGTAGAGGAGACGGAGGAGTTAGTCTCCAGGTGATATTCGAGATGCTACAGGCTCAACAGGCCGCTAGTGCTCAGTTCAAAATCAACATAGGACTCCAAGTGGGGTCGAGCCAGAAATCACTTGCCGTACCGAGCCAGTGCCAGAAAGATCGAATGATAACGAATCGGGAACTGATCCTGCAATAATGAAAATACTCGAGGAGCTCACCAAAAGAATTGAGTCAGGAGAGAAGAAAATCGAAGCTAATGATAAAAAAGTGAAAACATAAAACTCCCGAGTTGATCAGATACCGGGGCACCCCCGATCCTAAAGGGTTTGGATTCGAAAAAGTTCGTGCAGAAGCCTTTTCCTCAAAGTGCGGCTCCGAAGCCCATTCCTAAGAAGTTCCGTATGTCGGACATACCTAAGTACAACGGGACCACCGATCCTAATGAACACATCACTTCGTACACGTGCGGAATAATGGGAAATGACTTAGAAGATGATAAGATTGAGTCCGTTTGTTGAAAAAATTTGGGGAAACTTTATCAAAGGGGGCAATGATATAGTACCACAATTTACCGCCCAACTCCATCGATTCTTTTTCCATGCTCGCTGATTCGTTCGTAAAGGCGCACACCGGAGCAATAAAGGTCGCGACTAGAAAATCGGACCTCTTCAAAGTAAGACAGAAGGACAATGAAATGTTAAGGGAGTTCGTATCTCGATTTCAGATGGAACGCATGGACCTACCCCCGGTTACTGATGATTGGGTTGTCCAATCCTTCGCTCAAGCTTTGAACGAGTGATGTTCGGTAGCGTCATGCCAACTAAAGCAGAATCTGATTGAATTTCCAGCGGTTACTTGGGCCGATGTGCATAAACGGTACCAATCGAAAACCAGGGTCGAGGATGATCAGTTGGGAGCTCCATCCGGTTCCGTTTATCCAAACAGGGCGGTGGTTAAAACCTGAGGTACGTCGACAGGGAGCCAAGGTTGAATAGAGAACGATATCAACCATATACCGCAGATCGAAGGAACAATGGTTCAGGATGCAATTTCGCACGGAATGATCGAAGAAGTGATCGAGGACAGAATTCTCAGGGATTTATGAGCAAAAATGGTTTTGATAAGCATGCTGATCCCATAGAGGCACCTCGGTTATCGGAATACAACTTCAGCATCGACACATCGGGCATTGTATCGGCAATCGGAAGGATCAAAGATACTAGGTGGCCCAGACCCATTCAGACCGATCCTTCCCAAAGAAACCCAAATTTGATGTGCAAGTATCATGGCACGCATGGTCACAGGATCGAGGATTGCAGGTAATTAAGGGAGGAGGTAGCCCGTCTATTCAATGAGGGCCACCTTCTAGAGTTCCTCAGCGATTGAGCCAAGAATCATTTTAGAGAAAGGGACGCCAACAGGAAAAATGAATAGGAGGAACCCCAACATGTCATTCATATGATCGTCGGTGGGGTCGACATTCCACAGGGACCCATATTCAAACGCACTAAGGTATCAATCACTAGGGAAAAACGAACCCGAGATTATGTGCCCGAAGACTCCTTATCATTCAACAACGAAGAAGGGCATTTCTCAGACCACAACGACGCTCTGGTAATTTCTATCTTATTAAATAAAGTTCAAGTTAAGCGTGTTTTAGTGGATCTAGGTAACTCGGCGAATATCATCCGATCGAGGGTCGTGGAGCATCTCGGCCTACAAAATCAAATCGTGCCCGCAGTTCGGGTCTTAAACGGCTTCAATTCTAGTGAAACAACTAAAGGAGATTATTCTACCAGTGAACATGGCTGGAACCGTTCAAGATACCAAGTTCCACGTGATCGAGGGCGACATGAGGTACAATGCCTTACTCGGAAGACCTTAAATCCACAATATGAGGGTGGTCCCTTCGACTCTCCACCAAATGATAAAATTCCCAATGTCAAACGGTATAAAAACATTATACGGGGAGCAACATGCTGCAAAGAAAATGTTTGCAGTCGATGAGCTAACACCCATGTCGACGTTATCAACCTCGGAAAGGTCGATCATCAAAGGTAAATAGGAAGCCATATAGCAATCACAGCCACCAGCCTCGATCGAATCGGGGAAGCAGGAGATAGAAGAAGAAGAAGATGAGGATATTCTGACCCTTCGAACTTTATTGTTCCCGAAGATTCTAACGCCACCAAATCAATGGTCGAATAGCTAGAACAGGTATTGATTGAGTACCTGCCCGATCGAAAGGTATACCTGGGAACGGGATTGACCCCCGAACTCAGGAAAAAGCTTATTCAGTTTCTTATTGATAACATAGATTGTTTTGCTTGGTCCCATTTAGATATGACAGGGATCCCACGGGAAATAACGACGCATCGGCTAAGCCTGGACCCTAGGCAAACCGGTGAAGCAAAAGAGAAGTCCCTAGTCCGAGGTAAAGCATGCATTCACAAAGGATGAGGTAACTAAACTTCTCAAAATAGGGTCCATTCGGGAGGTGAAAAAATATCCCGAATGGTTAGCCAATGTGGTCATAGTCCCTAAAAAGGGGAACAAACTTAGAATGTGTATAGATTATAAATATTTAAACAAGGCATGCCCCAAAGATTCTTTTCCACTGCCTAACATCGATCGCATGATCGACGCCACGACTGGGTATAATCAAATTCAAATGAACCCGGAAGACCAGGAAAAGACTTCATTTATCACCAAGTATGTAACATATTGTTATAATGTAATGCCCTTCGGGCTAAAAATGCAGGAGCTACTTACCAACGCCTAGTAAATAAAATGTTCGAAGGACAAATAGGTAAGTCAATGGAAGTTTATATCGATGACATGCTAGTTAAGTCCCTGCGCGCAGAGGACCATTTGTCTCATTTGTAGGAAACGTTCGAGATTTTGAGGAAATATAACATGAAGCTCAACCCCGAGAAATGTGCTTTCCGGGTCGGTTCAGGCAAATTACTAGGCTTCATGGTATCAAATCGGGGGATCGAGATCAACCCCCATAAAATCAAGGCCATCGAGGACATCACCGTCATGGACAGTGTAAAAGCCGTGTAGAGGCTAACTGGACGGATAGTAGCTTCAGGCCGATTCATCTTGAGGTCGTCGGATCGAAGCCACAAATTTTTCTCTCTACTCAAAAAGAAGAACGATTTCACCTGGACCCCAGAATGCCAACAAGCATTAGAGGAATTAAAGCGATACCAATCGAGCCTACCACTGCTTCACACTCCAAAAGCAGATGAGAAACTTTACTTGCACTTGGCAGTATCGGAAATCGCGGTAAGTGGTGTCCTAGTTCGAGAAGAGCAAGGTACATAATTTCCAATTTATTATGTAAATCGAACCTTAGAAGAAGCAGAAACTAGATATCCACACTTAGAGAAATTAGCACTTGCACTGATAAGTGCCTCTAGAAACTTAAAACCATACTTCCAACGTCACCCCATATGCGTGTTAACCACTTACCACTTCGTAATATTTTGCACAAGCCCGAACCATCGGGCCGATTGGCCAAACGAGTCGTCGAACTCAGTGGGTACGATATCGAGTATCAACTCGAACGGCCATCAAGTCTCAAATTTTGGCGGACTTCGTGGCTGATTTCACGCCAACCCTCGTACCTGAAGTTGAAAAAGAACTCTTGTTAAAATCAGGCACATCACAGGGGGTATGAACCCTTTTCACAGACGGTGCTTCGAATGTGAAGGGGTCCGGCTAGGCATCATTTTGAAGCCGCCCACGGGTAGCACTATTAGACAGTCTATCAAAACTTCTAGGTTGACTAACAATGAGGCCGAGTATGAGGCCATGATTACAGGTCTCGAGCTAGCTAAAAGCTTGGGAGCAGAAGTCATTGAAGCCAAGTGTGACTCTTTACTGGTGGTGAACCAAGTAAACAAAACCTTCGAAGTTCGAGAGGATAGAATGCAAAGGTATTTGGACAAGCTGTAGGTGACTTTGCACCATTTCGAGAATAGACTTTACAGCATGTACCTCGAGAACAAAACAGTGAGGCCGATGCACTTGCAAATCTGGGGTCATTGGTCGAGGAAGATGGGATCAGCTCGGGGAATGTCATTCAACTCTCGAGATCTGTGATCGAGGAAGGTCATGCCGAGATAAACTCTACAAGCTTAACCTCGGATTGTAGGAATAAATATGTTGAATACTTGAAGAACAGAAAGCTCCCATTGGACCCTAAAGAGTTGAGGGCCCTACGAACCAAAGCTGCTCGATTCACATTGGCTGAAGATGGAACATTATATAGAAGGACATTCGATGGACCATTGGCAGTATGTTTAGGACCAGGATACACCGATTATGTTTTACGAGAGGTCCATGAAGGCACTTGTGGGAACCATTCTGGCGCCGAATCACTGATTCACAAAATCGTTAGAGGAGGATACTACTGGGATAGCATGGAAAAAGACACTAAGGAGTTTGTTTGAAAATGTGATAAATGTCAAAGGTTCGCATCGATGATCCATCAGCCTGGACAATAACTTCATTCAGCCCTATCCCCATGACCATTCATGAAATGGGGGAGGGATATCGTCGTACTCTGCCATCGGCCCCAAGTAAAGCAAAGTTCATTTTATTTACTACTGACTATTTCTCTAAATGAGTTGAAGCACAGGAGTTCGAGAAAGTGAGAGAGAAAGAGGTTATAGACTTCATCTGGGATCACATCGTATGTCTATTTGGGATACCTGCCAAAATCGTATGCGATAACGGAAAGAAACTCATCGGCAGCAAGGTAACGAAGTTTCTCGAAGAACATAAAATAAAAAGGATCTTATCAACACCGTATCATTCAAGTGGAAATGGACAGGCCGAGTCAACGAACAAAAGTATCCTTCAGAATCTAAAGAAAGGTTGAACAACGCCAAGGGAAAGTGGAGAGAAATTCTACCCGAAGTCCTTTAGGCATATCGAACGACATCAAAGTCCAGTGCGGGGGAAACCCCATTCTCCTTAGTATATGGCTCCGAAGCCTTGATTCCTGATCACGCCCAACTCTAGTCCTAAAAAGGATAAGCGGTCGCTACAAATATAATCCGGTCTACAAGTCTGGAGTCGAATCCCACAGAGAACTAAGGCTTACCTGTATCTGTTTAATATCACCAAGAAGACAAGATTGAAAATAAATAAACAGCTGAAAACTAACTATGCTTGAATTGTAAACAATTAGAATAAAGGTCTAAGGTAATGGTTTTCCCCCGTTGTTGATTTCCTTGGTTGTATGTTTCTTATAGCATTGACTTAGTTGCCTCTATCAATCATGAACTCTCCAGCTATCATAAATCTCTCTCAAGCAATTATGATAATTTACTAGACGCACTCTCTCAAGCTACGCTAGCTAGATTCGCATTACAGTTCACTTAGATCGCACCCGAGGTATCGTTATCTCTAATCCAACCTCTAAACCCTCGGTTATGACTCTCGCCTATACTCTGGGAGCGATGTTGTTCAAACAACTACCTAAATATGCACTCTCTCTCAAGCAGATACATACTAAATAGGAGCGGCTAATTGAGGATACTTTCAATTAACCAAAATCAAAACATAGTTGAACAAATAGAGATTAACAACCAACTCAAAACTATATTAATATAACAACCAATTCATCCCCAACGGGTTTCACCAAAACCTTAGATAACAAATTAGCTATTCATAATAGTATGTAAAACTACAATATCAAAAGTCATAACCAACAATGAAAAATAAGAAGAGGAAGGAAAAACTTGTTGAAGAATTCCCCGCCTTGCTCTTCTTGTGTCTCTGCCTCCTTAGGTCTAAT
Organism: Nicotiana attenuata; assembly: GCF_001879085.1. Lineage (NCBI taxonomy): Eukaryota > Viridiplantae > Streptophyta > Magnoliopsida > Solanales > Solanaceae > Nicotiana > Nicotiana attenuata. The sequence goes on from NW_017671231.1 coordinate 209,559, forward strand.
TTATGTCCAAAATATGTCCCCCTCTCTTCAAAATAGGTTTAGGACCCCTTTTATACAAGTTGGAATAGTTTAGGGCCGAAATAACCTTGTCCCGGACGAAATAGGACTTCTTTTTGACGCCTGGAGCTGCGCGGCCGCGGCCAAAACGCGGTAGGACCGCGGCCAGACAAGCTCTCTGATTTTCTGTCGCGGTCAGTTCCGCGGTCGCGGTTTCCACCGCGTTTTTCACCCTGTTCGGTTTGGGAATTTGGAAAAACGTAAAACATGAAAATTGTATCCCTTTGAGTTACCTTTCCAACCATATATTGTGGAGTCCAAATGGAGTTCTGAGCAAAAAGTTATGTCTATTTTACTAGACAGTGCGCAACATGCCTCCTCGAGTCTTCGTTCGTACTTAATTATCAAATTTGACTCCCGAATACGATCCCGGCTTAATTCCTTGGGCTTTTACTCAGACTTCAAAGCTTCAAATCACTTGAATTCATTCCATAACATCTATATAGCTCGGAATCACTCCTACAAGGCATAAAACACACAATTAGTGCAAAACACTAGCGATTAAAGCGCAAACTCAACTAAAGTGCAGTAAATTAGAGTGTAATAAGCGACTAAAATACGCAATTATAGCCTATCATCAACACCCCACACTTAAACCATTGCTCGTCCTCGAGAATCAAACTACACTTTTTTTTATAGACACGACCTTTTTAAACAATTCTCCTACGCAGCACACCAAGAGTATTTAAAATAGACTAAGCACAAAAGCGTAACATCTTCACCTCAAGATTTGACTCACAAGTGCCACGCATTATTCACAACTCACCTACTTACTCTAACATAGAGGTCACTGACATTACCTTTCCTTCATGAATCAAGTGCCCTCACACAACAAAAGAGAGTAGTTCCACACAATAAAATTTAAGAACACTTAGGAACTCAAGATAGAAAGAATTCACTCACTCTCTGAAATAACATTCATATGCCACAAAAGATGCACCATAAACTTGCCCGTAGTGTACTACTCCACTAATCGAGCTCATTCAATCTTGGATCAATTAGGACTTTATTTGGTTGTAATGTAGGCTATGGGACGGGTAGGATATATTTAGATATAAGAGTGACTACACCTCCCTAAGCACTTTAATACATATACTTTAACATTCAAACCCCATACTTATGTCAAACCAAACTCCACCTTCACATCAATGTATATTACCCCATACTTCTTTAAGCACACTTACGTCAAGAGCCACCACTTATCAAGGAATTTTTTTTTCACAACAATCGAACTATATTTTTTTTTCAATTCAAGTGGCTCTTACTTGTTCAAAACAGTGCACCTTTCTCCTTATTTCATTAGTTCCACTCAAAAGCCAAACCAACCACCCCACACTTTAACTTTTACAAAAATCATAACAATTCAAGTGCTCATGAGAGGTGAAAAGGTTCAAATAGATAGTCAATTCAAACAAATGGGTAAGGCTTGTAATGTGGTTGCCAAAGAAAAAGGATTATAGGCTCAAAGAGGTTAACTACGATACATAACAATTAGGCGGGTAAAATATACATATCTGGCTCAACAAAGAAATGCCTATATCACTTCCTAAACTGAACAACACTACTATTTCGCTTTGCAAACACACGGGGCAAGTTCTAGGCATCAAATGCAATGCACAGAATAACACCAAACCTCACACACACATGGCACATAACTCACTCAGGATTGGATTCATCAAGACACTCTAGTCAAAGCAGTTAAGCAAATTTAAAATCATACAATTTAAGGTACTTATACAAGAGTCAAAAACTGAGCCTAAGCGTCACAACCAAAGTACTCACTATTCTCAAGGCATAACAAAGTCAAGAGATATTGCTTCAATTCAAAACACAACACAATGGCTCCTATTCCTAAAAAAAAACTAACTACACCCGGTTCAAATAAAACCCTTGGAAAAGAACCGCGGCACAAAGAAAAACCAAGGGGGAATTGCTACACTACCTACAAAAGAATTTTTTTTTTTTTAGACTTAAATCCCTCAAGAAAATTGTCTAATAGATCCATCGTCGGGAAAAGTCCAATCTTTTAAAAAAAAACTATTTAATTAAACTAACACAGCTAAAGTAACATGAAAAGTCACCCAGACAATCTCCTCACCCTACACTTAAAATTGTGCATTGTCCCCAATGCACACCCATACTTACAAGAGGGTAAAAGAGACTCCCTGGTAGGCCAAAGGCCGAAGCACTACAGCTCATGGGGTACTCAGACTTCTCCCCAGCTTGGTCCTTCGTGCGGGTACCTCACACTTAGTTCCAGCCATTTGGTTTGCTGTTGCATCCTTCCAATACCTTTGCTTTCCATTCTCCTAAAAAAATAAAAAATTGACACTACAAAAATAATACAATTAAAAATAAAAAATAAATAAAAGAAAGCAATAAAGCTGGGTTGCCTCCCAACAAGCGCTTGATTTAACGTCGCGGCACGACGCGAATCACTTTTTGCCTCCACCTCGAGCTTATGAATTGAACCCCAAATGTTGCTTCAAGCTTATGATTATGTTCTTGGGGCGGTACAAATTCTTGCGAGCCAAAAATTAGATAAAATCTTATGCACTGGTTGGATCTCGACCGAGGAGTGTCACCTTGCCTAGACGGCCTTGAAAAATCCAAAATATAAGGCTCATCTACCTCTTCCTTGGACTCCTTTTTATGCTCATAAGGGTGAATTTCCATTTCACCGTCTGAACATAATATAGAGAAGTGTTTGGAATGAGGCCCAACGCGCTCAAATACATGAACTTCAAGATTTTTAACCTCCTCAACACCAATCACACTAGAGTCAACTAAATTTGTATCTTCAACGTCCTTGGTTGACTCTAGTATTACTTCTTCAACAATGACATCCTCAAATTCTAGTTGGCTAGGTTGTTGATGTTCTACTCTGACCTCCCCAATTAACACCTCAAATTCATGCTCTTCTTGGCTACTATCCTCAATATTGGCTTGTTGAGCATTAAAAGCTCCAACCACTTGACTCAATTGAGCCTCCAACTTGCGAATAGTTGCCTCTTGCCTTTCTATGTGCAATTGTTTCTCACTGTTTTGTTTCAGAAGGCACTTTAGCATATCCTTGATCTCCTTCAAGTCCGCATTCCCAGGTTCTTTGTTCCTATTAACTTCACAAGAAAAGGTAGAACCATCATAGTAAGGGGTTGGGGGAAAATAAGAAATATAAGCACAACCATGAAGGTGACCATTTTTACCACCACACACATCACACACATTCCACAAATAAGATTGAGTTGGTGCACATAACTCGCTCTCAGGAACGTTTTGAAAATTTTGCCACGGGTGGTTTCCTTTACAATATGTATGGAGATCAATAGTAGAATTATCTACACCTAAATTCCCATAATTCTAAGATGTCATGTTTCTCAAATCAACAGTTATAAAAAAAATACAAAAAAAATAAAACAAACTAAAAGTTCAAACTTGAACCCTAGAAATATATACAGCTACAACTACACCGTTAGTTCCCTGGCAACGGCGCCAAAATTTGATCACGCCCAACTCTAGTCCTAAAAAGGATAAGCAGTCGCTGCAAATACAATCCGGTCTACAAGTCCGGAGTCGAATCCCACAGAGAACTAAGGCTTAGTTGTATCTGTTTAATATCACCAAGAAGACAAGATTGAAAATAAATGAACAGCTGAAAACTAACTATGCTTGAATTGTAAACAATTAGAATAAAGGTTTAAGGTAATGGTTTCCCCCGTTATTGATTTCCTTGGTTGTATGTTTCTTATAGCATTGACTTGGTTGCCTTTATCAATCATGAACTCTCCAGCTATCATAAATCTCTCTCAAGCAATTGTGATAATTTACTAGACGCACTCTCTCAAGCTACGCTAGCTAGATTCGCATTACAGTTCACTTAGATCGCACCCGAGGTATCGTTATCTCTAATCCAACCTCTAAACTCTCGGTTATGACTCTCGCCTATACTCCGGGAGTGATGTTGTTCAAACAACTACCTAAATATGCACTCTCTCTCAAGCAGATACATACTAAATAGGAGCGGCTAATTGAGGATCCTTTCAATTAACAAAAATCAAAACGTAGTTGAACAAATAGAGATTAACAACCAACTCAAAACTATATTAATATAACAACCAATTCATCCCCAACGGGTTTCACCAAAACCTTAGATAACAAATTAGCTATTCATAATAGTATGTAAAACTACAATATCAAAAGTCATAACCAATAATGAAAAATAAGAAGAGGAAGGAAAAACTTGTTGAAAAATTCCCCGCCTTGCTCTTCTTGTGTCTCTGCCTCCTTAGGTCTAATTTATGTCCAAAATATGTCCCCCTCTCTTCAAAATAGGTTTAGGAACCCTTTTATACAAGTTGGAATAGTGTAGGGCCGAAATAACCTTGTCCCGGACGAAATAGGACTTCTTTTTGACGCCTGGAGCGGCGCGGCCGCGGCCAAAACGCGGTAGGACCGCGGCCAGACAAGCTCTCTGATTTTCTGCCGCTGTCAGTTCCGGGGTCGCGGTTTCCACCGCGTTTTGCACCATGTTACGTTTGGAATTTGGAAAAACGTAAAACATGAAAATTGTAGCCCTTTGAGTTAGCTTTCCAACCATATATTGTGGAGTCCAAATGGAGTTCTGAGAAAAAAGTTATGTCTATTTTACTAGATAGTGCGCAACATGCCTCCTCGAGTCTTCGTTCGTACTTAATTATCAAATTTGACCCCCGAATACGATCCCGGCTTAATTCCTTGGGCTTTTACTCAGACTTCAAAGCTCCAAATCACTTGAATTCATTCCATAACATCTATATAGCTCGAAATCACTCCTACAAGGCATAAAACACACCGTTAGTGCAAAATACTAGCGATTAAAGCGCAAACTCAACTAAAGTGAAGTAAATTAGAGTGTAATAAGCGACTAAAATATGCAATTATAGCCTATCATCAATTCCATTCAAAGTCGGAGAACCCAGTGCCAGGTTTCGACACACAACAGAATAATCAATCACGAGGCTATGAATACTAGCCTCGAATTATTGGATGAAAAAACGAGAAGCCGCACTCGTTCGAATGGCTGCACAAAAGCAACGAATCGAAAAATACTACAATAAGAGAACCAAACTTAGTCACTTCAGAGTCGGGAACTTAGTCCTGAGGAAGGTCACCATCAACACTCGAGATCCTAATTAAGGGAAGCTCGGCCCAAATTAGGAAGGACCCTACCAAGTCCTCGACATCATTGGAAAGGGATCTTATAAGCTCGGCACGATGGACGTCAAACAACTACCAAATAATTGGAACATATCACTTCTCAAACGGTATTATTGCTAAGGTGTTCGATCGAAGACATCGAGACCTCAAGTTTTAAAGCACGCGTTGCACTCTTTTTTCCTTAGATCGGTTTTTATCCTAAATGGGGTTTCCGGCGAGGTTTTTAACGAGGCAACAATTATGTGCTACCTGAGGAAAATTCGACAGTATCCACGGCTTCTTTACAATCAACCTCGAATACTGGGGGGGCATCACCCTCGGATGTTGTATTTTTGAGGAAAGTACTTCATGTCAAAGCGTATTGATAGGGAAACTTTGTAATGGTCCAAACGGTCGAATGAACCGTGTCCATATAGATTAGTCGAGCCCCGATGGCAAAACATGTATGTATGTATAAATTATTCAAAGAAGCATTCTTTCAATATCAAACATCTTCTGTCTCAAAGAAAATTTTCTACTATACGAGCTCCATACTTATGATTTTGTGAGAAATGGCTCAAGGGCCAAACGCAAAAATGCCTCGAACACTCGGGGACTATCGTCGGAGATCGACATATTCGAGCTATCTAAACTCAAATTCATTGGACCTCAAAGAGGCACCCCTCGATCTATAGGCCAAGGCGATCATTCTCGGGGACTAACACTTCAAATAAGTTCGAAGTGTTTTGGGGAATAAGCCCAAGAGTCATACCCAAAGGTTACGACCATATTAATGCGGCTTGGAGACGTCTGAATCCCGCAATAAAAATAGGACTTCAAATTCTTTGAAAAACCAGTTAAAAAAGGCTACCCTCGGAAAATAATCAAAAGGGCTTCGATAAAATTAGCCCTCAAAAAATCTTAAGGGGTATCAAATTATCTTAACACAAACATGCTAAGGCACAAAAAGAAGAAGTGTTTCAATCGACATCGAACCCTCAAAAAATCCAATGGGTAAAAAATACATGCTAAGGCATAAAGAAATTTTTACTAAGTATTTTAAGCCGAAAGAGGGGAATAATAGCCATCTTTCCATATCGGCCCAATCTAAAGAGCCTAAGGGCCAATACACTTAGAGTTCGAGATCTTGTTCTCACTCCGTCCGAACCTAAGGGTTCGACTATTCCGAGCCCAAATAAAAACTGACTTGACTATGGCTCGAGGACTCATCATTATTTGACACAAACCCTAAAGGGCCAGTGCTTCAAGTTCAAACTTTATTCGAACTTGACTGTGGTGACTTCAAGGAAGCCACCCAAAACCAAAACCTCGAACGCACCGTTCAAAGCATAATACTGTGCTAAAATTTTACAAGGCACAACGTGTTTGAAGATAAAAACTAAGAAGGCATTCAAAAGAAAATTTCTTTTATATATTGATATGTACAAGAGACCGATAGAGGTCTTACAAAAAAGAAAAAGAAGCTAAGTCCTAACTACGGCCAGTGGCAACCCCTTCATCGGGGGCAGCTTCTCCTTCGGGCCCCTCGTCGTTATCAGACCCGCCTTGGTTGCCTTCATCATCATCGTCATCATCGGAGGAGACAAGCATTCTGGCATCGGCTTCAAGCACCTTAGCTTGAGCTATCTCTTTGGAGAGGTCAAAACCTCGAGCATGGATTTCCTCGAGGGTGTCCCTCCGAGATTGGCACTTGGCCAGATCATTACTCCAGCGCGCTCGATCAGGGGCCTCCCTCAGCTAAGTTTGGGCAGCCTCGGCATCAGCCAGGTACACGGCTATGGACTTGTCAACTAAGACCTTTGCCTTGGCCTCAGCAAGCTCGGCCTCGAGCTCTTCGATCCTTTTGGCTTGCGTTGAGCTCTTCTCTTTAGTACTCCGAAGTTGAACTTCGGCTGATAACAGCCGCACCAGGGCAATCTCTTTCTCCGCAGTTAGGCGGTCCATGTTCTCTTTCCACCGATTGCAGTCAGCTTTAACTTGATCGACTTCCCCCTGGAGCAGCTCGATCTTTTCAATCTTTTACTGCAACTGAGACATCAAGGTGTTAGCCTCCACTCTTGGGTCAAGCCCATATGTTCTCAAAAGGATATTTACCTGCTCGTCTAGCTCGGCCTCTTCCTTACGAGCCTGGGCCAAGTCCGCTCGAAGGTCCCTAAGCTCTTCATCCTTTTGACCGCAAAGGAGCTTCAAAGCATTCCTCTCCTCCGAGGTCTTCTGGCGCTCGACCTCGCATTGGCTCAGGTCGGCCCGAGACTTGGTAAAAGCTACATAAGAAGAAAGATATAAAATAGGTTAAAGGGAGAAGAAGGAAAAGAAAATTGCTGCAACATGGATTAGTACTTACTCGAGATAAAAGGCATTGGTTCTCTTCAAAAAGGGTAGACGCATCATTGAGATCAGTGGCATCATCAACCCCGGTAAAGCAATCCCGGAAGGGATCCTCTTCACAGGGGACTCCGCCTATGTCGGGGATTTGTAGAGCCCGAGCATCCCTTATAGCCTCCTCAGAAAAGGCCGGTAGAGAAGACGAGTGACCTATTGTCACAGCCCCGAGCGAGTCGCTCGAGGCGCTCTGTTCTGCCTTGGGGGTCTCAGAACTGGGCCCCTCCGGCATGCTTGTTGATGGCCGATGGATAACCTCAACCTCGAGCGATTCGGTGGTTTTGCTCGAATCTTTCTTCGAAGCCTCCTCATCACGAGGCAGGATCTCGACAATCGCCTCCGACTTGGAAGGCTTGGCGACCTTGACCGGCTTCCTTGCTCGAATCGCCAGCGCCGAATCATCGCCCTCATCTTCCTCTTCTTCTTCCCCCAGCTCATGACCGACTCAATAATCACAGGGATAATATTTCTCCTGCGTCTTCGGACTGGATCCCTTTTAGGTTGGGGGTCCTTGGACTCCGAGACCCTTTTCCTCTTGTTATCTTTCCCCGACTTCGGAATCGGGGACTCAGCCTCTTTTCTAGGCGGGGCAGGCCTCATGTCAGCAACATCTCCAAGGCCTGCATAAAAGAGAGTCGAGTATAAATAAAGAGAAACGTTACAGAAAAAGGCATCGAAGGCTTACAGGATAAACTTACCATGATTCTTGGCTTCCCATCTGCCCTTTGCCAAGTCACGCCAGTAGCGCTCGGCATGGGAGGAAGTCGAGGCCAACTTCCAAACCCAATCTTTAAGGTCAGGGACCGCGTAAGGCATCCAATCAACCGCTTCATAATAGATGAAGGCATTACACAAAGCAAAAAAATGGAGTACGAAGACTAATGAGTAATACGTTACTTACGATCGGGGTTCCACTTCTCGGGGAATAGCAGTTTCTCCTCTGCGATGAGGTTGCAGGTCCTTGCCCTCACGAACCGGCTCATCCAATCCCGGTCCTTGTCCTCATCGATGCTCGCAAAAAAGGACTTCATTGATCGGCGTTGGAGCTTGATTAATCCTCAAAAAAGTCGATGTCGATACAACCCTATGAGGTGGCTGAGAGTGAATTCCAACCCCTCGGCCTTGCTAGAAAAGAAGTGGAGCATAATCACTATACGCCAAAACGAGGGATGAACCTGGCTGAGAGTGAATTGGTACCTTTTGCAAAAATCGATGATAATTGGGTCAAGAGGACCCAATGTGAAGGGGTAAGTGTAGACACTAAGAAACCCCTTCACATGGGTGATAATACTCTCTTCGGGAGCAGGGATTTGTACCACGACCTCGGCCCCCTAGTTATAGTCTCTCTTCACAGCCTTGAGATGGCCCGCCTTTATCGAGCAGATATATCTCGACACGTGTTCACATTGGCCAGGGACCGACGGAGGGTTCTCGACTTTGAAGTCGAATTTTAACCACAAGGGCCGAGAAAGTACTCGTGAGGGAGCGGCTCAACCGGCGTTTTGTCACCGGCCGGCCAGGAAGAAGAGGAAGAAGATTTCTCCTTTTGTGGGACGGTCTTGGAGGTTTTCGCCATTGATTCAGGTAGAAGGAAGCGGAAAGAGATGAAAATTGGTATTTTTGGTGCTAACAAAGTTGATTCAATGGCTAGTGAAAGAAAAGAGATGAAGAGAGTAAGGAACTTAGAAAACTTGGTGGAGGCAAAACTAAAATTTGATTCAACCAAAGAGCCTGAATTTATAGATTCACGGTGACGGTTCAGTGGTGCTAGTGATCGACCGTCACTGGAAAGCATTAATGGTTTGGGGAACTGTACTGACGGGATGTTTCGATCGCTTACATCATGAGGATGACATCATTATCAGGGTCTCTATAAAATCAAGGCTCAAGTCATTTCTTATCGTTTTACTCTAAGAAACAAGGGGACTATCTTTATACGGGGACTATTCGTGTAACATTTTCATCTGTTATGCAGCGGTTGCCTGGATGCCTCATGCGGTCCCCGACCTTGGAGAGTAGGCTCGGAAGCTGGCTGCAACTTCTTCCCATGCGAAGCGCTGCTGGCGTGACTTGGCAAGGGGCAGATGGGAGGCTAAAAATCATGGTATGTTGATCATGTATGCTTACGACGTCTTTTCTAAAGCATTTCCTTTCACACATACTTGACTCCCTTTTACGTAGGCCTCGGGGATGTTGCTGAATTGAGGCCGGCCCCGCTTGGGGAAGAGGTGGTTCCCAAATCGCCCAAGGATAAGAAGAGGAGGAGGGCCTCGCCTTCTGATACCCCTGAGCCTAAGAAGAGTAGGGATCGCAAGCCGAAGAACGACTCTGCTGCTCTATCTGCCGGCATAGCCCAAAAGCTACGAGATGAAGAAGAGGAGGGGGGAAGATGCCGGTTTTGAGCTGGTGCCTCGAAAGAGGGGGAGCATCGAAGCTTCAATAGCGCCTGGGCCGGTGATGGCCGAGGAAATTCACCCTCGGACCAAGGAGATCTCGGAAGGTACTCCGAGCAAAGCCCCCGAGTCATCAGGAATAAAAGATACCCCCTGCCGTGATAAACAAACGACGAGCGTGCCCGAATGGTCCAGTTCTAGGGCTCTTCGGAAGGGAGAGAGTGCCCCAAGTGACTCGCTTGGGGCAATTAATATTGATGATTCGCCGTCTGACCCGGATTTCTCTAAAGGGCAGTTTCGGGAGGCTCGATCCTTTGAGAACCCCGATGTGGGATCGGCCCATGATGGGGAAGACATATTTCGTGGGTGCCTTGCAGGGGTCGATGATGTTTCTGACCTAGTTCTGCTGATGGTTTTTGATGAGGCCCATCATCTCCTGAACCAGGTAAACTTCATTCCCCATTATTACGTTTGCTTTTATCTCCTCCTTGCCGATTTCTTTCCTTTCTCCTAGGCTGTGGTGCTTTATCGGGAAGCGTTCAATAAGTCCCAAGTCGAGTTGAGCCGGTGTGAGGTCGATCTCAAACGCCTCTATGTGTAGAAAGAAGAGGAGCTTAGAGACCTCCGAGCTGAATTGGCCCAGGCTCGTAAGGAAGAGGCCGAGCTAGACAAGCAGGTAACTAGCCTTTTGAAAGCGTACGGTCTCGATCCAACTATGGAGGCTAACAATTCAATATCTTAGCTGTAGCAAAAGCTGGAAAGGATCGAGCTGCTCCGAGGGGAGGTCGACCAAGTCAAAGCCGACTGAGGTCGGTAGAAGGAGAACATGGACCGCCTTGCTGCAGAGAAAGAGCTTTCTTTGGCCAAACTGTCATCGGCTGAGGTCCAACTTCGGGGAGCTAAGGAGAAAGGTTCAGCCCAGGCCAAAAGGATCGAGGAGCTCGAAGCTAAGCTTGATGAGGCCAAGGCAGAGGTCGGGGAAACGAAGATCGCGACTGATAAATCCATAGCCGTGTACTTGGCCGATGCCGAGGCTACTCAAACGCAGCTAAGAGAGGCTTCTGCTCGAGAGCGACGGAGCAATGACTTGGCGAAGTGCCAATCTCGGAGGGAGACCCTCGAGGAAATCCACGCTCGAGGTTTTGACCTCTCCGAAGAGATAGCTCAAGCTAAGGCGCTTGAAGCTGATGCCAGGTTTCTTGTCTCCTCTGATGACAGCGATGATGATGAAAGTAACCAAGGCGGGTCCGATAACGACGAAGGGCCCGAAGGAGAAGCTGCCCCCGAGGGAGAAACCAGCCTCGGGCATAGATAGGATTTTATTTTTCCTTTCCTTTTTTGTAAGACCTCTATCGGTCTCTTGTACCTATCCTTCTTTATCAATATATAAAAGAAAAATTCTCTTGAATGCCTTCTCAATTTTTATAAACATGTTTTTTGCCTTGTAAAATTTCCAACACAACCTTTTTCTTTGAATGGTGCGTTCGAGACTTTGGTTTTGGGTGACTTCCTCGAAGTCACCATGGTCGAGTTCGAATAAGGTTCGAACTTGAGGCATAGGCCCTTTAGGGTTTGTGTCAGATAATGGTGAGTCCCCGAGCCATAGTCAAGTTATTCTTTATTTGGGCTCGGTATAGTCGAACCCTTGGGTTCGGATGGAGTTAGAACAAGATCTCGAACTCTAAGTGTATTGGCCCTTAGGCTCTTTAGATCGGGCCGACATGGCCTCTAAAAGATGGCTGTTATACCCCTCTTTTGGCTTAAAATACTTAGTGAAATTTTTTTTATGCCTTAGCATGTATTTTTTACCCATTGGGTTTTTTTAGGGTTTGATGTCGATTGAAACCCCTCTGCTTTTTGTGCCTTAGCACATTTGTGTCAAGATAATTTGATACCTCTTAAGGTTTTTTGAGGGCTGATTTTATCTAAGCCCTTTTGATTATTTACCTAGGGTAGCCTTTTTTAACCGATTTTTTGAAGAATTTGAAGGCCTATTGTGATTGCGGGATTCGGACATCTCCTAGCCGCATTATCTGGCCGTAGCCTTTGGGTATGCCTATTGGGCTTATTTCCCAATAACACTTCGAACTTGCTCGAAGTGTTAGTCCCCGAGAATGATGGCCTTTGCCTATAGATCGAGGGGTGCCTCTTTGAGGTCTTATGAATTCGAGTTTAGATAACTTGAATAAGTCGATCGTCGATGACAGTCCCCGAGTGTTTGAGGTATATTTGCACTTGGCCCTTGAGCCATTTCTCACAAAATCATAAGCACAGAGCTCGTATAGCAGAAAGTTTTCTTTGAGACACAAAATATTTGATATAGAAAGAATGCTTCTTGAAATAATTTATACACGCGTAAATGTTTTGCCATCGTGGCTTGGCTAATCTATATGGACACGTTTCATTCGACCGTTTGGACCATTACAAAATTTCTCTATCGAGATCCTTTGACATGAAGTATTTTCCTTAAAAATATAACCTCCGAGGGTGATGCCACCCAGTATTCGAGGTTGATTGAAAAGAAGCCTTGGATACTGTTGAATTTTCCTCAGGTAGCACATGATTGTTGCCTCGCTAAAAACCTTGCCGAAAAAATCCATTTGGGATAAAAACCGATCTAAGGGAAAAAGAGTGCAATGTGTGCTTTAAAATCTAAGGTCCTCGTGTTGAAAAGTTTCTCGACGTCCTCGATCGAACACCTGAAATAAGTTAGTATCAAATACAAATGGAAAAGGGAGGAAACTCATACCTTAGCAATAATACTATTTGAGGAGTGATACATTCCAATTGTTTGGCAATTGTTCGCCTTCCATTGTGCCAAGTTTGTAAGATCCTTTTCTGATGACACCGAGGACCCGATACGGTCCTTTCCAATTTGGGCCTAGTTTCCCTTCGTTTAGGTCTCGAGTGTTGAGGGTGAGTTTCCGTAGAACTAAGTCCTCGATTTCGAAGTGGCGAAGGTTGGTTCTTCTATTATGATATCTCTCGATTCTTTGCTTTTGCATAGCCATCCGAACGAGCACAGCTTCTCATTTTTCATCCAATAGCTCGAGGCTAGTATTCATAGCCTCGTGATTTGATTCTTCCGTCGTATGTTGAAATCTGGCGCTAGGTTCCCCGACTTCGAGCGAAATCAAGGCCTCGGAGCCGTATACTAAGGAGAACAGGGTTGCCCCCGTACTGGACTTTGATGTTGTTCAATATGCCCAAAGGACTCCAGGTAACATTTCTCTCCACTTTCCCTTAGCGTCGTTCAACCTTTTCTTAAGTTTTGAATGATAGTCTTGTTCATCGATTCGGCTTATCTGTTCCCACTAGGATGATATGGTGTTGATAATATCCTTTTTATTTTGTGGTCCTCGATGAATTTTGTTACCTTGCTGCCGATAAATTGTTTTCCATTGTCACACACATTTCGGCGGGTATCCCAAATCGACATTCGATGTGATCCAGATGAAGTCTATAACCTCTTTCTCTCTTACTTTCTCGAACGCCTGTGCTTCAACCCAATTAGAGAAATAGTCAGTCATAAATAAAATGAACTTAGCTTTACCTGGGGCTGCTGGCCGAGGGCCGACGATATCCATCTCCCATTTCAAGAATGGCCGCAGGGATAGGACTGAGTGAAGTTATTCTCCGGGCTAATGGATCATTGGTGCAAACCTTTGACACTTATCACATTTTCGAACAAACTCCTTAGTGTCTTTTTCCATGCTATCCCAGTAGTATCCTGCTCTAATGATTTTGTGAATTAACGATTCAACGCCGGAGTGGTTCCCACAAGTGCCTTCGTGGACCTCTCGTAAAACATAATCGATGTCTCCTGGTCCTAAACATACTGCCAATGGTCCATCGAATGTCCTTCTGTACAACGTTCCATCTTCATCCAATGTAAATTGAGCAGCTTTGGTTCGTAGGGCTCTCGACTCTTTAGGGTCCGATGGGAGCTTTCCGTTCTTCAAGTATTCAATATACTTATTCCTCCAATCCCAGGTCAAGCTTGTAGAGTTTATCTCGGCATGACCTTCCTCGATCACAGATCTCGAGAGTTGAACGACAGTCCCCGAGCTGATCTCATCTTCCTCGACCGACGAACCCAGATTTTGCAAATGCATCAGCCTCACTATTTTGTTCTCGAGGTACATGCTACAAAGTCCATTCCTTGAAACGGTGCAAAGTTACCTGCAGCTTGTCCAAATACCTTTGCATTCTATCCTCTCGAACTTCGAAGCCTTCGTTTACTTGGTTCACCACTAGTAAAGAGTCACACTTGGCTTCAATGACTTCTGCTCCCAAGATTTTATCTAGCTCGAGACCTGCAATCATGGCCTCGTACTCTGCCTCATTGTTAGTCAACCTAGAAGTTTTGACAGACTTCTTAATAGTGCTACTCGTAGGCGGCTTCAAAATGATGCCTAACTCGGACCCCTTCACGTTCGAGGCACCATCGGTAAAAAGGGTCCAGACCCCCGATGATGTACCTGATTTTAACAAAAGTTCTTTTTCAACTTCGGGTACGAGGGTTGGCGCGAAATCGGCCACGAAGTCCGCCAAAATTTGAGAGTTGATGGTCGTTCGGGGTTGATATTCGATATCGTACCATTGAGTTCGACAGCTCATTTGGCCAATCGGCCCGATAGTTCGGGCTTGTGCAAAATATTACGAAGTGGATAAGCGGTTAATACGCATATAGGGTGACATTGAATGTACGGTTTTAACTTTCTAGAGGCGCTTATCAGTGCGAGTGCCAATTTCTCTAAGTGTGTATGTCTAGTTTCTACTTCTCCTAGGGTTCGACTTACATAATAAACGGGAAATTACGTACCTTGCTCTTCTCGAACTAGGACACTACTTACCATGATTTCCGATACAGCCAAGTACAAGTAAAGTTTCTCATATACCTTTGGAGTGTGAAGCAATGGTGGGCTCGATAGGTATCGCTTTAATTCCTCTAATGCTTGTTAGCATTCTGGGATCCAGGTGAAATCGTTCTTCTTTATTAGTATAGAGAAAAATTTGTAGCTTCGATTGTCACACCTCCTTTTTCTACTACACCCCCGGAAGGGTATAAAGGGAGTTTTTCCAATTAAAGGACAATCAAAACGGGATTCATTTATTAAGAGATTCAGAGTCGCCACTTGGGAGATTTATGGTGTCCCAAGTCACCGGTTGAATCCCAAATCGAGGAAAAGCATGACTCTGTTTAACAGTCCGCGAACCAGAAATCCGAGTAAGGAATTTTGTTAACCCGGGAGAAGGTGTTAGGCATTCCCGGGTTCCGTGGTTCTAGCACGGTCGCTCAACTGTCATATTTGGCTTAATTATCTGATTTTAAACAATTATGAACCTATGTGCAAATTTTAACTTTTAGACGCTTTTATTATTACTTTTAAAGAGAATTGCAACGTCGTTAAAACACGTCTCGAACCACGTCACATAAATGCACCCGTGGTTTTTGACATATCTTAACATCATTGAGATTTGGATTTGGGTCACATAAATGCGCACCCGAATTTAGGAAAGTAATATTATTAAACACGCGCCTAAAGCAACTACGCGTTTGCACTTTGCGAGGGCTATGGAATTTGCTAAATGGCACGCCTTGGAATCTAAGGATCAATTCAAGATTAAATAAAACGAGGGCCATGCAATTGTTTGGATTATATAATGGGGCACGCCTCCTCTAATTATTGGGCTTAGTTTGCTAGAGCTCAATATAGTTAAAAATCTTACTTAAACTAACCAATGGATCACATGAAAAGGATTAATCATTTTAAACAAGGGGACCAACCCCAGCACAAAAAATGGACCAAAAGCCCAACTGATAAAGCCTGGTTTGATGGACCATTGATGCGGGCTAAGCACACGAAGATATCGGGCTTCAGGTGAAGCCCAGTCAATGGCATGATTTCAAAGGATCTGCAATCACATTTGGGCCAGAGATGGTGGCCTAACACATGAATCAACGCAAGTATTTGAGGCCAATTGGCCTTTATAAGTTCAGGAATTGAACAAGCACTAATAACCATTTAAGTCAAAATGCAGAACTGTTTTAAAAAAAACACTAGATATGTTGTATGATGGAGTATGACTTTCAATTACGACCATGCACGAATTATCCATTGTTTTAAAGCCAAAACCTCCTGATTATAGACCTAGCAATGATTCAAATTTTCAAAGAGAAAAACTAAACCAAACATGACGAACTGATTTATTGAAAACAAATTCTTCTTAATTACTATAAAAAACCAGTATACACCCCAAGCAAAGCTAGTGATGAATTATGAAATCATTGAGTCGTGTTTCCAGTTATGTGAGTGCATACTTAAACACGACTACTTAAATCAATTCCACCAGACCAGTACATTTGAACCTACGGCTATAAAACTGCAAACCAAGCCAAATAATTTCAACTAATTAAACCACATGATTGAAATCTCTACTGACCCAACTGAATCTTCACAACTAAAGCACCCCAAGTAACCCATATGAAATCAGAACTTTAATACCACTTAACCAGCACCCCGGCTTGTGAATTCAGTCCATATTTACAATTCAAACTCAAGCAAAACCATAACTAAAATAGAAGGATATAAAGAAATACAAAACAAACACAAAACTGCATCATAAATTAACATTCATAGCTATCAAAAGGCCCAAAATGCCCATCAGTTACATGGTTTTCTCATGATGCACTTCAATGTCAAAGAGGTCCAATAGGTACCTGGAACAATGAAAGGAGAAAGGAGGAAAAGCTCAGCAACAAGAGAAACAGTATTCAGCAGCAGAGATAAACCACAGAAGACAATTTTAGCCCAGAAAATGGTGATCAGAGGTCAAAAATCCACACCCAAAACTTCAAATCCAGCTTTAAGAATATCAGACTCAAATCACCTTAACCCCCAGATAGCTTAAAAACCCATTTCAGGAACCACAAATCGAGGATTGCATAGAAGAACTCGATGAAACAGTAATTCCGATAAGCTTCGAACTAAAACACACAAACTAACAATACTTGATCCATTTCAATCCTCAGGCTACTCGAAAGTATTTCAGAAAATGAAGGCTTCTCCGAAATCCAAAGAAGCTTCAATGAAATAGTGTTGTGTTTTATCAATTTTCAGCCGCTTGGATTTTTCTGAATCTTAGCTCTCTAAATCTTGCCTTGAAAGGCAGGAATGCTACCTTATATAGGCTCAACTATAGGGCAGCCCTGCAGACCATTTATTTACCCTTTACCCCCTCTTAAGTTTTCATTTTAGCTTAGGGATCCCTAGATTCTTAGCTTGTTCCCCAAGTTCTACCACCCAAATTCTGAAAATTCAAGTCCAACCCCACCCTAGAAGCTTCTCAGTTTGTTATGAAAGATTTCCTAACCCTCAAATGCCTAAACTATCCTCCCAGACCCTGATATTTACCCCTTAAAACCAACCCGGGTCAAGTTGACCCAGGACCCAAACCCTGGCTTGACAATTGGGCTAACCCTTCTCCTTTGGGCCTCTGAACTCTCAGAACCCAATCAATAAACCCAGCCCTTAACAAAACAATTTAACACACCAGCATGGCATGGGCGTCCAAAACTAATATTTCAACTAAGCATCAAATACAGGATTCCACAGAATAACAATGGAGAATAAACAAACACTAAACCAAACTCTAACCAATAGAAGAAGAAAACTGGACTAGCGGAAATAACTGGCAATCTGAGAGAGGGAAGAAAAAGAAAAAAAACAGACGAAGCTTGAAAGAAATCGCAGCAGGAGCAATAAGGGTTCGAAATACCTAATCGACGGCGGACAGGCTTCTGCCATGGCTTAGAAGAAATCCCCATTATCCCAAGTTTGAACCGAAACTGGTATTAATCGCGAGTTCCTATTGAAACTTAGTGAAAAACACCAATTGATGCTCTAACTGGTCATGGAAATTTGCAGGATTTAAGAAAGTCCGCTTCTACTCTTCTGTTCCTTTTGAGATTTGAGATTGGCTTCGATTCAGGATGATTCGAAAGACATTAGTTAGGGATTGGGGAAGGGGAGGTCAAGGGGGTTCTGTGGTTAGGATTTGGTTGAAACTGGAGGTCTGTCGCCGGCGACCATGGCTGAGTCATTCAAAGGCGGCGTGAGCTTGGCGGAGAAGATGAGAGAAGAGGACGTTTGGTCTTAGGTTAATGAGGGACTTTCGGACATTATTAAGTGAATTGGGGGAACTAATATCAACCATTGGATTAGATTTAAATGGAAGGCCAGGATCTCCTTTTAACTTTAAACTCAAAACGACGTAGTTTGGCCTCAGTACTACGTCATTTAATTGTCTTACAGCCTGATGCTGGACCGGGTAAGATTGAATTGGGCCTGGGTTCGGAAGGGTTACAAGCAACATCCGATTGGGCTTCGAGAATTATCCTGAAATGGCCCAACTCTTTCCTTTTCTATTCATTTTAATCCAACAAAATCCTTTTCTTCTTTTCTTCTTCTCTCTCTTTTTTTTTTTAATTAAATTAAACCCTAAATTGATTCTAAAACTAAATTAAACTACCAAATCAAATTAATTTACTCTAACAATTATCACAAACTAATCAAATATCAAATTAAATGAAAACTAACAAAATTCAAAGCCACAAATTAAACAATGCCAAAATAAATTATTTTTTGTGATTTTTGTATATTTGTAAAACTCCTAATTACTAATTAGTTCCAAAAATATGTAAAATTAAACCCTAAATGCAATGCATATTTTTTGTATTTTTATATGAATTAAAATGCACGGACAAAATTCAAGCATAAAAATGCCACAAAAATCCATAAAATTTCAAATAATAAAAAGAAATCAATTTGTTTGAATTTATAGGAGTGATTCATGTAGGGCAAAAATCACGTGCTCACATCGATCCGACGACCTCGAGATGAATCGGCCTGAAGCTACTATCCGTCCAGTTAGCCTCTACACGACTTTTACACTGTCCATGACGGTGATGTCCTCGATGGCCTTGATTTTATGGGGGTTGATCTCGATCCCGCGATTTAATACCATGAAGCCTAGGAATTTCCCTGAACCGACCCCGAAAGCACATTTCTCGGGGTTGAGCTTCATGTTATATTTCCTCAAAATCTTGAACATTTCCTGTAAATGAGCCAAATGGTCCTATGCGCGCAGGGACTTAACTAGAATGTCATCGACATAAACTTTCATTGACTTACCTATTTGTTCTTCGAACATTTTATTTACTAGGCGTTGGTAAGTAGCTCCAGCATTTTTTTAGCCCGAAGGGCATTACGTTATAACAATATGTTCCATACTTGGTTATAAACGAAGTCTTTTCCTGGTCTTTCGGGTTCATTTGAATTTGATTGTACCCGGAGTAGGTGTCGAGAAAGGTAAGAATCTCGTGGCCAACCGTGGCGTCGGTCATGCGATCGATGTTACAACAACAATAACAACAACAACACCAAACCCAGTCTGATCCCAACAGGAGGGGTCTGGGGGTGCGATCGATGCTAGGCTGTGGAAAAGAATCTGAGGCATGCTTTGTTTAAATCCTTATAATCTACACACATTCTAGGTTTGTTCCCTTTTTTAGGGACTACGACTACATTGTCTAACCATTCGGGATATTTCACCTCTCGAATGGGCCCTATTTTGAGAAGTTTAGTTACCTCATCCTTTATGAATGTGTGCTTTACCTCGGACTGGGGCCTTCTCTTTTGCTTCACCGGTTTGAACCTAGGGTCAAGGCTCAGCCGATGCATTGTTATCTTCGGTGGGATCCTTATCATGTCTAAATGGGACCAAGCAAAACAATCTATGTTATCAATAAGAAATTGAATAAGCTTTTTACTGAGTTCGGGGGTTAACCCTGTTCCCAGGTATACCTTTCGCTCAGGCAGGTACTCGATCAATATAACCTGTTCCGGCACTTCGACCATCGATTTGGTGGCGTTAGAATCTTCGGGAACAATAAAGGTTCGAGGAGTTAGAAAGTCTTCTTCATCTTCTTCTTTTATCCCCTGCTTTCCTGATTCGGTCGAGGCCGGTGGCTGTGATTGCTATTTGGCTTCCTGTTTACCTTTGATGTTCGATCTTTCCGAGGTT
This sequence comes from Nicotiana attenuata, assembly GCF_001879085.1. Classification (NCBI taxonomy): domain Eukaryota; kingdom Viridiplantae; phylum Streptophyta; class Magnoliopsida; order Solanales; family Solanaceae; genus Nicotiana; species Nicotiana attenuata. The sequence goes on from NW_017671231.1 coordinate 229,676, forward strand.
GATCTCGGTGTTACCTCATCGACCGCAAACATTTCCTTTGCGGCATGTTGCTCCCCGTACACTGTTTTTACACCGTCTGTCGTTGGGAATTTCATCATTTGGTGGATAGTCGAGGGGACTGCCCTCATATTATGGATCCAGGGCCTCCCGAGTAGGGCATTAGACCTCATGTCGCCCTCGATCACGTGGAATTTGGTATCTTGAATGGTTCCAGCCACGTTCACCGGTAAAATAATCTCCCCTTTAGTTGTTTCACTGGCCATGTTGAAGCCGTTTAAGACCCGAGTTGCCGGCACAATTTGATCTTGTAGGCCGAGTTGCTCCACGACCCTCGATCGGATTATATTCGCCGAGCTACCCGGATCCACTAAAACACGCTTAACTTGAACTTTTTTTGATAAGAAAGAAATTACCAGGGCATCGTTGTGTGGCTGAGAAATGCCTTCTGTTTCTTCATCGTTAAATGATAAGGAGCCTTCGGGCACATAATCTCGGGTTTGTTTTTCCCTATTGATTGATACCTTAGTGCGTTTGAATATGGGTCCCTGTGGAATGTCGACCCCACTGACGATCATATGAATGACATGCTGGGGTTCCTCCTGTTCATTTTTCCTATTGGCGTCCCTTTCTCTGAAATGATTCTTGGCTCGATCACTGAGGATCTCTCGAAGGTGGCCCTCATTGAATAGATGGGCTACCTCCTCCCTCAACTGCCTGCAATCCTCGGTCTTGTGACCATGCATGCCATGATACTTGCACATCAAATTTGGGTTTCTTTGGGAAGGATTGGTCAGTATGGGTCTGGGCCACCTAGTATCTTTGATCCTTTCGATTGCCGATACAATGCCCGATGCGTTGACGCTAAAGTTATATTCCAATAACCGAGGTGCCTCTATGGGATCGACATGCTTATCAAAACCACTTTTGCTCATAAGTCCCCTAGAATTATGTCCTCGATCACTTCTTCGATCGTTCTGGGCGGAATTGCGTCCTGAACCGTTATTCCTACGATCTGCAGTATATGGTTGATATCATTCTCTGGTCGACGTCCCTCGGGGTTTTAACTGCCGACCTATTTGGATGTACTGAACCGGAAGGGGCTCATAATTGGTCGTCCTCGACCCTGATCTTCGATTGATATCGATTGTGCACATCTGCCCAAGTTACAGCTGGATACTCGACCAAATTTTCTTTCAATTATCGTGATGCTATCGAATTCCGCTCGTTCAACCCTTGGGTTAAAGCTTGAACGGCCCAATCATCTATGACCGGTGGAAACTCTATACGTTCCATTTGAAATCGGTTTACGAACTCCCTCAGCATTTCGTTATCCCTTTGTCTTATCTTGAAAACCTCCGATTTTCTTATTGTGACCTTTATGGCCCCGGCGTGTGCCTTCACAAAAGAATCTGCTAATATGGCAAATGAATCGATGGAATTTTGTGGCAGGTTGTGATACCAAATCATTGCTCCCTTTGATAAAGTTTCCCCAAATTTTTTCAACAAAACAGGCTCGATCTCATCATCATCTAAGTCATTTCCCTTTATTCCGCATGTGTACGAAGTGATGTATTCATTAGGATCGGTGGTCCCGTTGTATTTAGGTATATCCAGCATACGGAAATTCTTGGGAATGGGCATCGGAGCCACACTCTAAGGAAAAGGCTTCTGCACGAACTTTTTCGAATCCAAACCCTTTAGGAGCAGGGGTGCCCCGGTATCTGATCAACCCAGGAGTTGTATCAAAACCACTTTTTATCATTGTCTTCGATCTTCTTCTCTCCCGACTCAATTCTTTTGGTGAGCTCCTCAAGCATTTTCATTATTGCAGGATCAGTCCCTGATTCGTTACCATTTGACCTTTCTGGCACTGGCTCGGTATGGCGAATGATTTCTGGCTCAACCCCACTCGGAGTCCTGTGCTGATTTTGCAACTGAGCAATAGCGGCCTGCTGAGCCTGTAGCATCTCGAATATCACCTGGAGACTAGCTCCTCCGTCTCCTCTACCCTGTGTACCTTGACCACCATATTGGCCTTCCCTCGTACACTCCCTTCGGGGTCCACGCCTAGGTCCGCATTTAAAGCAACATGTGAACTAATATCGACTGGATCGGCAACCGGTGCTCCTCCGAGATTAGCCGGTGGCACCCCGACTCCTGGAGTAATTACATTGTCGTTTTCCCCATGAAATCCTAGACCATCATCACCATGTACGGGTGCGTTTTGAGAGTTTGACATGTTTTAACCTGAGAGCAAAAATACTTGACAAGAACAAGTGTGAAACAACGTGTGTTATCAGAATCAACACTGAAACAATCGCTATTATCCATAGCCCCACGGTGGGCGCCAAACTGTTTACCCGAAAATTCGAGTAACAATTAAACTTGTATTGCGATTCTAAGGATATGTAATTTAATTCAATGCCAATTGATAAACAAGGGATTAAATAGATAAATTAGAGAACAAAGTAAACCAAACCAGTATGTAGGCCAAATCTCGACCTCGACCTGCGATAGTCTCGAAGTGTGATAATAGGAATAGCAAATTATAAAGCAACCCTGATGAACAGTAAGTGAAATAGCAAGACAGTAATGTGCGTATATTTTCTTATCAGTGAATCATGAATCTTACAAATGAATGGGATCCCCCTTTATATAATAGGGGAGTCCTAAATAAGGTGCACTTCTAATTATAATAGGAAATCAAAATTGACAACGGTTTAATCGCCGAAGACCAATCCATTCCGAAATTCACGCAGTGATCCCCGGCTCGTTGCGGGTATCTCTCTCTTTCCGTTATTGAATCATACCGACACCATCTCGAAGCATGCTTTCTTCTGACGTGATATCACTTTTTTTCATCGAAGAACGAAATCGGGTAGCCCCGATTTCCACCGTATACACATTGTTCACTGATAAGAATATATACATTCATTACTTTCCTGCTATTTCACTTACTGTACATCAGAGTAGCTTTATTTTTTACTATTCTTGCCATCCCACCTCGAGGCTATCCCAAGTCGAGGTTGAGACCTGGCCAACACACTAGTTTGATTAACTTTATTCTCTAATTTATTCATTTATTTTCTTGCTTATCAATTGGTATTGGACGAAATCACATATCCTTAAAACCACAATATAAGTTTAATTGTTATCCGAATTTGAGGGTAAACAATATATTGTCACGACCCGGATTTCCCACCGTCGGGAGACGTGATGGCGCCTACTAATAGGAGCTAGGCAAGCCAATTAATCATTAACTTTTTAGGCAAACCCCGACAATATTAAGGCAATGAGACATTTAATATAAAAGCGGAAGTTCTAAATATAAATAAACGGAAAACAAGTGCGGAAATTCAATTACAACCTCTACCCAAGACTGGAGTCACTAACTCACGAACGTCTATAGAATACTAAAAACAGAGTCTGAATAAAATACAATACTGTTTGTTCCGGTACAAGGACAACAAACGAAATAAGGATAGAAGAGACTCCGGGCCATGCGAACGTCAACAGGGCTACCTCTGAATCTCTGGACTAAAGTCAACTCCCAACGCTCCTACTACTGTCCAAAAGCTGCTGCTCCGGCGCTGTGGTCTGTGCAAAAAGATGCACAGAGTGTAGCATTAGCACAACCGACCCCATGTGCTGGTAAGTGCCTAGCCTAACCTCGGCGAAGTAGTGACGAGGCTAGACCAGACTACCAGATAAAACTGTGCAGTTATGAAATATATTACGAAAAATAAACAGGAAATAAGCAGTTTATATAAGGAGGGGGAATCATGTTCTGGGGAGGCAACAGTTAAAACAAGAAGTCTAAACTTAAGGATAGAACAGCTAACAGGAACTTAAATCCTGAGTAAACACACTTAAGCTATAATTTGTCGCGGCGCGCAACCCGATCCGATCACATACAATACTGTTGCGGCGTGCAACCCGGTCCTCAATCATCACTGTTGCAGCGTGCAACCCGTACCACAAATATACAGTGTTGTTGCGGCGTGAGACCCGATCCAATTTTATATAGTGTTGTTGCGGCGTGCAACCCGATCCACAATTATATAGTGTTGTTGCGGCGTGCAACCCGATCCACAATTATATAGTGTTGTTGCGGCGTGCAACCCGATCCACAATGTATAGTGTTGTTGCGGCGTGCAACCCGGTCCACGATTATCACTATTGCGGCATGCAACCCGATCCATATATAGGTAACAAAACCTCACCCAATCAACAATCACAAGTAAGGGGTAAGGGGGGGTAACAACTAGTGACAGCAATCCCGGCAAGGGTAAATATAACAACACAACTAAATCCCGGCAAGGGAGAAAATCAACAAAACCAATAGCACGTCCCGGCAAGGGAGAAAATCAACTCTTTCACTTTCTTGCACTTCTCACTTATAATTCACTTTAACATTCGAGCCATCGCTCCAAGAGTCATTTCATAATCTATGTCTCATGCTCTTTACAATATATAGAAATCATCAAATAAGCATGGAAGAGTCACAATAATTCAGATAATCTCAATATAAGGACACACGGTCATGCTAGACACCAGTGTATAGATACTCGTCACCATGCCTATACACCGTACCCGACAAATAGCAATTAGCAAATAAGACTCTACTCCTATTCCTTCAAGCTAGGGTTAAACCAAACACTTACCTCAAATGCTCCAAACTCAACTCAAGCCTCGAGTATAGCTTTACCCTTCGAATTCACCACCAAACCGCTCGAATCTAGTCACAAATTACTTGAATGTATCAACAAATGCTAATCGAATCAATTTGAATGCATGAAAATGAATTTTCCAAAGTTTTACTCAAAAATTCCCAAAACGCCCCCGGGCCCACGTGGTCAAAACCCGAGGTTCGAACCAAAACCCGGTTACCCATTCCCCCACGAGTTCATATTTATGATTAGTTTTGAAATCGGACCTCAAATTGAGGTCCAATCCCCAATTTTAAGAAAACCTAAGTTCTACCCAAAATCCCCATTTTCACCCATGAAAATCCTTGATTTTAAGATGAAAACATGTTTAATGATGTTAAAGATTGAAGAAGTTAAGTAAAAATTGACTTACAAATGATTTGGAGAAGATAAGTTTCTTGGAAAATCGCCTATGGAGTGTTTGAGTTTGAAAGAATGAAGAAATGGGTTGAAAATTCGTCTAAGTATGAAAAATGCAGGTTGCAGGTATGGGAATGTCACGACCCAATTTAGGATCATGACCGGCACTTAGGAGCAAGTGCTCCCAAGTAAGCCTCATCGGTATTTTATAGAAAATCGGACAGAGTTTCCCCTGTTTTTGGACTATCCAAAAACTTCCCTGTCTCAAAATCAACAACCAACCATCCTAATATCAAACCAAACAATTGAAAACTTATCAATTAACCAAAACAAGTCTCCACCATTACTAATCAACCCACTAACAACCAGAAATACTAATTTATCTCCAACTTTGATAATAAAGAACGATATTAAACATAAGACTATAATAACAAGATAATACTCATGACACTAAATTAATGAGTATGGAGCGACTCTAAGAGTTCAAAGAAAGGACTATAACAATAAATAAAATCTCTGCCCACGCGAACAAGTGCGAGGCTCACCAGGAACTGTCAACCTGTGCGCCCTAATTAACTAAATCCTCGCCCGTGCCAACTGTTGTCTCTGTAAAAAAATTTAGCGGGGAATGAGTCGCTAGCTCAATGAGTAATAACACTTAACCACAACCGTTTTTATTTGGGGACAAGTCAGAAACATGCTAGTATCTCAAAGAGAAAATACATAAAAATGCCCTTTCAGAAACAATAAATAATTTTCAGTCTCATCACGTTTTTCTTGTAGTAAAATAATTAACAATTCAGTAATAAGCTCGGTACCCACTGTATAATATCAGTATTCACATTTTGGGAGGTTTCAATGAACGGATCATGTAATCGGTATAACTGTGGACTTCTATGCAAGAAGTCATATATAACGGTAGTCCCTACTCGAGGAAAATCGGTAACGGTATGCTAGTTCTACCTTCCCACTAGCGAGGGCTATAACGGTAATCGGTAATTACAAGGTGCACCAGGTCTAACGAACCCGCCGTTAGCTACGGGATCCTTCAATGTCTACTCCCATTTATACTTGTCTCTGTAATCCGTATATACTCGTAGAAAATATTTTTAAAACAATATAGGGCATTTCGGTTCTTATCAAATCATATAATTTCTTTTTGATAACAGTAAATTCAAGTAACGGTAAAACAGATCTAGTGACATCGAAAATATTTAAAACCACGATATTCATCTCAAATAACTATTTCGGTATCATATCGAGTAAGAGACTTATCCCACATGCAACTCAAAATTATCGGTAACATATTCATATTAAAAATCATGTGTAAATCATGCAAGTTATGAAAACACAAATTGCGGTAAGATTACTACTCACAGTACTCGTGTCAAAATACCAAGCGCGTCACCTCGAGCAATCCATACAACTTGTTACGGTCAATCTATATTATCAAAAACACGGATTTAAGTGTCAACTTCATGAACTACAAACATAGGTTCTATTCTATCCACTTTCCTCTTGGTTCCATTTGAAATCACCTTAATTAGGCTACCCATGTCCCTATCGAAATAATTCTTTGTAATTCCTATGTATCACCAATTCAACAACTAATTAATTTCATCATAAAAATCATCTTTAATACTACCCACTGTAATTAAAGAACAAACTAAATCCCAATATCACTATTGAAAAGTTAAACAATATGAAACCAAACTTCTTTCAGAATACTTACGTTGCTAGTTTTTGAAATTGCTTGTTAATTCTTGGATGCCAAACAGAGTACTTTTATTCAAGAAGAAAACAAACTGGTGCGTCTTGCTCCTCTCCAAACATCGCATCCTCGCTTCTTCAAGCCAGCAGTTGGGCTTTGACTCCAAGTTGCTACTAAGTTTCCTCGCTCTCACTTTGTTTACCGATTTGAGTTGTAATTATATCCCAAGTTTTCCTTTATGTATTCTATTTGCTGGAAGGCAAATATCCTCTCCAAACCCTTATAAATCTCACGCCACACCATTCAGAGGGGCTTAGCCTCTTAAATTGCTTCATCCCCCTTTTCATTAAATTATTAGCTAAATGACTAATTTGCCCTCTTTTAAAATTATGGGGTATTACAGGGAATTCGCAATTGCGAACCCCGACCTGCTAACTTGGGAAATGCGTGATTTGGTTCGCATTTGCGAACTCTGACGATGGCTGGGACTTTCGCATTTGCGAGCCCTTTTATCGCATTTGCGAAGGCTCCTCATCGCATTTGCGGACTGTTTGTTCGCATTTGCGACCCCTGTGCAGGTGCTCCCTTTCTCGCATTTGCGGTCCTGGACTCGCATTTGCGAGCTCGCATTTGCGAGAAATTCTTCGCAAATGCGAAGATACCAGATCTGACCTGCAACATTTTTTCCAAAGTTCAAAAATGCAACTCGTGGCCTATCTAAAACTCACCCGAGCCCTCGGGGCTCCAAACCAAATATGCACACAACCTCAAAAATATCCTACGGACTTACTCGTGCGATCAAATCGCCAAAATAACGTCATATACATAGAATCAAGCCTCAAATCACATGATTTCTTCCAACTTTTCATAAAACACAAATTTTCCATTTTTAAGTCCGAAACACGTCAAATGACGTCCGTTTTCAACCAAACTTTACAGAAAGCGCTTACATCACATATAAGACTTGTACCGGGCGTCTGAACCAAAATAGGAGCCCGATACCATAGTCTTCGGATCAAATTTCCTTTCCATTTTCCTTAATTAATTTCAAAAAACAATTTCACACGAAAATTCATTTCTCGGGCTTGGGATCTCGGAATTCGATTCCGGGCATACGCCCAAGTCCCATATTTTTCTACGGACGCTCCGGGACCGTCAAATCACGGGTTCGGGTCCGTTTACCCAAAATATTGACCAAAGTCAACTTTAATCATATTAATATCAAAATTCATCAATTTTTACACAGAATTCATATTTAAGCTTTTCCGGCTACGCGCCCGGACTGCGCACGCAAATCGAGGCGACCAAAAGTGAGGTTTTCAAGGCCTCGGAAGCGCGAAAAAGAGAGAAAACAGGTGATGACCCCTTTGGGTCGTCATATTCTCTACCTCTAAAACAATAATTCGTCCTCGAATGGACAAAAGAAAGAAGTACCTGAGTCGGAAAATAGATGAGGATAACGGCTCCACATATCAGACTCGGACTCCCAGGTCGATGCCTCGGGAGGCTGACCTCTCCACTGGACACGCACTGAAGGAAAACTCTTCGACCTCAACTGTCGAACCTGCCGGTCTAGGATAGCTACCGGCTCCTCCTCATAAGACAGATCCTTGTCCAACTGGACAGTGCTGAAATCTAACACGTGGGCTGGATCGTCGTGATACCTCCGAAGCATGGACACATGAAAAACTGGATGCACGGCTGCCAAGCTAGGCGGCAAGGCAAGCCTATAAGCCACCTCTCCCACACGGTCGAGAATCTCAAATGGACCAATGAACCAAGGGCTAAGCTTGCCATTCTTCCCAATCTCATCACGCCCTTCATAGGCGACACTCGGAGCAATACTCGCTCACCAACCATGAAAGCTACATCTCCCGAACCTTACGATCTGCATAACTCTTTTGCCGCGACTGAGCCGAACGAAGCCTATCTTGAATGATCTTGACCTTATCCAAGGCCTCCTGAACTAAATTTGTGCCCAATAACCGAGCCTCTCCCGGCTCAAACCATCCCACCGGGGCCCGACATCGCCTACCATACAACGCCTCATAAGGAGCCATCTGAATGCTGGACTGGTAGCTGTTATTGTAGGCAAACTCCGCTAAAGGCAAGAACTGATCCCACGACCCTCCAAAATCAATAACACAAGCTCGGAGCATGTCCTCCAATATCTGAATAGTCCGCTCAGACTGTCCATCCGTCTGAGGATGGAATGATGTGCTCAACTCAACCTGGGTGCCCAACTCTCGCTGAACTGCTCTCCAGAAGCGCGAGGTGAACTGCGTACCCCGGTCCGAAATGATAGATACCGGCACCCCATGAAGGCGAACAATCTCTCTGATGTAGATCTCAGCTAACCTCTCGAATGAATGAGTGGTTGCAACAGGGACAAAATGCGCTGACTTGGTCAGCCTATCAACAACGACCCAAATCGCATCAAACTTCTTCCGGGTCAACGGAAGTCCGGTAACGAAATCCATGGTAATCCTTTCCCACTTCCACTCGGGAAGCTCAATCCTCTGAAATAGTCCACCAGGCCTCTGATGCTCGTACTTAACTTGCTGACAGTTCAAACATCGAGCCACGTATGCAACAATATCCTTCTTCATCCTACGCCACCAATAATGCTGCCGCAAGTCCTGATACATCTTCGCGGCGCCCGGGTGAATAGAATACCGGGAACTATGGGACTCCGCTAAGATCAACTCTCGAATCCCATCAAAATTGGGCACACAAACTCGCCCCTGCAGTCTCAAGACACCATCATCATCTAAGGTCACCTTCTTGGAACCTCTATGTTGCACCGTGTCTCTCAGGACACACAAATGGGGATCATCAAACTGCCGATCTCGGATACGCTCCAATAATAAAAAACGAGCAACCGTGCAAGCTAACACTCTGCTAGGCTCAGAAATGTCCGACCTCAAAAATCGATTGGCCAAGGCCTGAATATCCAAAGCAAGCGGTCTCTGGCTGACCGGAATATAAGCAAGACTGCCCATGTTGGCGGACTTCCTACTCAATGCATCGGCCACCACATTTGCTTTCCCTGGGTGGTACAAAATAGTAACATCATAATATTTCAATAACTCCAACCACCTCCTCTGCCTCAAATTCAACTCTTTTTGCTTGAACAAGTACTGAAGACTCTTGTGATTAGTGTACACCTCACACGTCACACCATATAGATAATGCCTCCAAATCTTCAGAGCATGAACAATGGTTGCCAACTCTAGATCATGAACCGGATAATTCCTCTCGTGGATCTTCAACTGCCTCGAAGCATAGGCTATGACTCTGCCATCCTGCATCAATACTGCACCAAGTCCAATACGGGAAGCGTCATAGACTGTATAAGGCCCTGAGCCTGTGGGCAAAACCAATACCGGTGCCATAGTCAGAGCTGTCTTGAGCTTCTGAAAGCTCGCCTCACACTCATCCGACCATCCGAACTGGGCACCCTTCTGGGTCAACCTGGTCATCGGGGCTGCGATAGATGAAAACCCCTCCACGAACCGACGATAGTAGCTTGCTAACCCCAAGAAACTCCGAATCTCTGTAGCTGATGCTGGTCGAGGCCAGTTCATGACTGCCTCTATCTTCTTTGGGTCCACCTGAATACCCTCTACTGATACGACGTGACCCAGAAATGCAACCGAACTCAACCAGAACTCGCACTTCGAGAACTTAGCATATAACTGACTATCCTTCAGAGTTTGAAGAACCACTCTGAGGTGCTGCTCGTGCTCCTCCTGGCTGCGGGAGTACACCAAAATATCATCAATAAAGACTATCACGAACATGTCCAAATATGGCCTGAACACTCGGTTCATCAACTCCATGAATGCTGCTGGGGCATTGGTCAACCCAAACGACATGACCAGGAACTCATAATGCCCGTACCGAGTGCGGAATGCTGTCTTAGGGACATCAGACGCCCTAATCCGCAGCTGATGGTAGCCAGATCTCAAGTCTATCTTTGAAAACACCTTTGCACCGTGAAGCTGGTCGAACAAATCGTCAATCCTCGGCAGTGGATACTTGTTCTTTATCGTCACTTTGTTCAATTGCCGGTAATCAATGCACATTCTTATCGAACCATCCTTTTTCTTCACAAATAATACCGGCGCACCCCAAGGCGAAACGTTGGGTCTAATGAAACCCTTCTCAAGCAAATCCTGCAACTCATCCTTCAACTCTGGCGGGGCCATGCGATACGGCGGGATAGAAATGGGCTGCGTGCCCGGAGCCAGATCAATACAAAAATCAATATCCCTGTCGGGCGGCATACCCGGCAGGTCTGAAGGGAAAACCTCGGGGAACTCCCGAACAATAGGAACAGAATCAATAGAAGGGACCTCTGCGCTGGAATCGCGAACATACGCCAGATAAGCTAAACAGCCCTTCTCGACCATGCGTCGAGCCTTCACATATGAGATAACACTGCGAGTGGCATGACCTGGGGTCCCTCGCCACTCCAAACGAGGCAAATCTGGTAAAGCCAAGGTCACGGTCTTGGCGTGATAATCCAAGATGGCATGATACGGGGACAACCAATCCATCCCTAATATAACGTCGAAATCCACCATGTCTAAGAGCAATAAATCAACACGGGTCTCAAGAACGATGAACTCGGTCGACCAATATAGAATCACCCACCGGTGTAGATACATATAAAGGAACACCCAAGGCATCACTAGGCATAACCAAGTACGGTGCAAAATAGAATGACACATACGAATACGTAGACCCAGGGTCAAATAGCACTGAAGCATCCCTATCACAGACAAGAATAGTACCTGTAATAATTGCATCTGAAGACTCAGCCTCTGGCCTGGCTGGAAGAGCATAACACCGGGGCTGGGCCCCACCTCCCTGAACCATATCCCTGGGATGATCGGCTGCTGGCTGGCCTCTACCTCTGGCGGTCCGAGCTCCACCTCTATGATCTCTACCTCCACCTCTGTGGCCTCTACCCCCGCCTCTAGCTGGCTGGGCGGCCTGTGGATCACCTGCTGCCTGAATCATAGGACGAGGACCCTGCTGCTGTGTCTGAGCACCCCTCAACCTCAGGCAAGCCCTCCTGATGTGACCATACTCACCACACTCATAGCACCCGCCTGAATGCTGCAAATGAGAAGACTGAGACTGACCCTGTCGACCTGAATGACCACTTCGGAAGCTCTGAAGCGGTGGTGCGCTGATAGGCTGCTGATCAGAATAATGCGGCTGAGAACTACTACCGCCTGAAGTACCATGAGAAACCTGCAGAGCTGACTGAAAGGGCCTCGGAGGATGGCCTCTACCAAAAGAATCTCTACCTCCAGACGAGGTACCACTGAACCTACCTGAGTGACGGGGTCTCTTATCCGACCCATGACCACCTCTCTGCGACAGAGCCATCTCAACTCGGCGGGCCGCATTGGCCACTTCCTGAAACGAGATATCACTCCCGGCGCCCATAGCCATCTGGAGACGAATCGGCTGAATCAACCCATCTATAAATCTCCGCACTCTCTCTCTATTAGTGCGGAGTATAACAATAGCATGGCGAGCTAGATCAATGAACCGGGTCTCATACTGAGTGACTGACATGGAGCCCTGCTGAAGGCGCTCAAACTGCCTGCGAAGAGCATCTCGCTGAGTAACTGGGAGAAACTTCTCCAAAAACATCTCTGCAAACTAGTCCCAAGTCAGAGATGGCGACCCTGCTGGTCTGGCTAAACAGTAGTCCCTCCACCAAGTCTTGCGGATCCTGCTAGACGAAAGGTGGCAAAGTCAACCCCATTGGTCTCCACAATACCCATAGTCCGAAGAACCTCATGGCAACTATACAAGAAATCCTGGGGGTCCTCTGAAGAAGCACCGCTGAAGGTGGTGGTGAAGAGCTTGGTGAACCTATCCAGTCTCCACAAAGCATCTGCGGACATAGCTGCTCCATTGCCGATCTGGGTCACAATACCCGGTTGAACTGCCACAGCTGGCTGAACCACTGGAACCTGAGCTTGGGGGCTACCTGCTCCGGAGTACGCGTAGCAGGAGTCTGAACCCCTCCTCTAGCCTGAGAAGTGGCTGGTGCTACTGGAAGCAAACCCGCTCGAGAGACGCTCTCCATAAAGCCTACCAACCTGACCAAAGCGTCCTGAAAAAGTGGGGTGGCTATAAACCCCTCTGGGACCTGAGCTGGGCCCACCGGAGCTGCTGGGGCTGGAGCCTCCTCATCATAATCAACATGAGGCTCCATCTCTGGGACTACTGCTCGGGGCTGAGCTCTGCCCCTACCTCGGCCTCTGGCACGGCTCGGCCTCACCCTCTACCCCTCGTAGGAGCTGCTGCTGGGGGCTCGGGTTGTTGCGCGGTAGAAGAGAAAGCACGTGTTCTCGCCATCTACGAAAGAACAGAGTAGAAAGACAATCAGTATTTGAGAAACAGAATCGCACGACAAGAAAGAACAAAAGTGAAGTTTTCCTAACTCTGCAGCCTCTGGGGGATAAATACAGACGTCTTCGTACCGATCCCTCAGACTCTACCGAGTTTGTCCGTGAGTTGTGAGACCTATGTAACACTAGTGCTCTGATACCAACTTGTCACGACCCGGATTTTCCACCGTCGGGAGTCGTGATGGCGCCTACTAATAGGAGCTAGGCAAGCCAATTAATCATTAACTTTTTAGGCAAACCCCGACAACATTAAGGCAATGAGACATTTAATATAAAAGCGGAAGTTCTAAATATAAATAAACGGAAAACAAGTGCGGAAATTCAATTACAACCTCTACCCAAGACTGGAGTCACTAACTCACGAACGTCTATAGAATACTAAAAACAGAGTCTAAATAAAATACAATACTGTTTGTTCCGGTACAAGGACAACAAACGAAATAAGGATAGAAGAGACTCCGGGCCGTGCGGACGTCAACAAGGCTACCTCGGAATCTCTGGACTGAAGTCAACTCCCAACGCTTCTACTGCTGTCCAAAAGTTGCTGCTCCGACACTGTGATCTGTGCAAAAAGATGCACAGAGTGTAGCATCAGCACAACCGAACCCATGTGCTGGTAAGTGCCTAGCCTAACCTCGGCGAAATAGTCACGAGGCTAGACCAGACTACGAGATAAACATGTGCAGTTATGAAATATATTGCGGAAAATAAACAGGAAATAAGCAGTTTATACAAGGAGGGGGGAAATCATGTTGTGGGGAGGCAACAGTTAAAACAAGAAGTCCAAACTTAAGGATAGAACGGCCAACAGAAACTTAAATCCGGAGTAAACACACTTAAGCTATAATTTGTTGCGGCGCGCAACCCGATCCGATCACATACAATACTGTTGCGGCGTGCAACCCGGTCCTAAATCATCACTGTTGCGGCGTGCAACCCGAACCATAAACATACAGTGTTGTTGCGGCGTGCAACCCGATCCACAATTATATAGTGTTGTTGCGGCGTGCAACCCGATCCACAATGTATAGTGTTGTTGCGGCGTGCAACCCGATCCTCAAATATCACTGTTGCGGCGTGCAACCCGACCCATATCATTTAGCATTGTTGCGGCGTGCAACCCGATCCACGTTTATCATTGTTGCGGCGTGCAATCCGATCCATATATATATATATATATATATACTCTACCTCACCCAAACAACAGTCACAAATAAGGGCAAGGGAGTAAATAAACAAAATGAAAACCCCGGCAAGGGAGAAAATCAACAAAACCAATAAGACGTCCCGGCAAGGGAGAAAATCAACTCTTTCACTTTCTTGCACTTCTCACTTATAATTCACTTTAACATTCGAGCCATCGCTCCAAGAGTCATTTCATAATCTCTGTCTCATGCTCTTTACAATATATAGAAATCATCAAATAAGCATGGAAGAGTCACAATAATTCAGATAATCTCAATATAAGGACACACGGTCATGCTAGACACCAGTGTATAGATACTCGTCACCATGCCTATACACCGTACCCGACAAATAACAATTAGCAAATAAGACTCTACTCCTATTCCTTCAAGCTAGGGTTAAACCAAACACTTACCTCAAATGCTCCAAACTCAACTCAAGCCTCGAGTATAGCTTTATCCTTCGAATTCACCACCAAACCACTCGAATCTAGTCACAAATTACTTGAATGTATCAACAAATGCTGATCGAATCAATTTGAATGCATGAAAATGAATTTTCCAAAGTTTTACTCAAAAATTCCCAAAACGCCCCCGGGCCCACGTGGTCAAAACCCGAGGTTCGAACCAAAACCCGGTTACCCATTCTCCCACGAGTTCATATCTATGATTAGTTTTGAAATTGGACCTCAAATTGAGGTCCAAATCCCCAATTTTAAGAAAACCTAAGTTCTACCCAAAATCCCCATTTTCACCCATGAAAATTCTTGATTTTAAGATGAAAATAAGTTTAATGATGTTAAAGATTGAAGAAGTTAAGTAAAAATTGACTTACAAATGATTTGGAGAAGATAAGTTTCTTGGAAAATCGCCTATGGAGTGTTTGAGTTTGAAAGAATGAAGAAATGGGTTGAAAATTCGTCTAAGTATGAAAAATGCAGGTTGCAGGTACGGGAATTGCGAACCCCGACCTGCTAACTTGGGAAATGCGAGATTTGGTTCGCATTTGCGAACTCTGACGATGGCTGGGACTTTCGCATTTGCGAGCCCTTTTATCGCATTTGCGAAGGCTCCTCATCGCATTTGCGGACTGTTTGTTCGCATTTGCGACCCTTGTGCATGTGCTCCCTTTCTCGCATTTGCGGTCCTGGACTCGCATTTGCGAGCTCGCATTTGCGAGAAATTCTTCGCAAATGCGAAGATACCAGATCTGACCTGCAACATTTTTTCCAAAGTTCAAAAATGCAACTCGTGGCCTATCTAAAACTCACCCGAGCCCTCGGGGCTCCAAACCAAATATGCACACAACCTCAAAAACATCCTACGGACTTACTCGTGCGATCAAATCGCCAAAATAACGTCATATACATAGAATCAAGCCTCAAATCACATGATTTCTTCCAACTTTTCATAAAACACAAATTTTCCATTTTTAAGTCCGAAATACGTCAAATGACGTCCGTTTTCAATCAAACTTTACAGAAAGCGCTTACATCACATATAAGACTTGTACCGGGCGTCGGAACCAAAATACGAGCCCGATACCATAATCTTCTGATCAAATTTCTTTTCCATTTTCCTTAATTAATTTCAGAAAACAATTTCACACAAAAAATTATTTCTCGGGCTTGGGATCTCGGAATTCGATTCCAGGCATACGCCCAAGTCCCATATTTTTCTACGGACCCTCCGGGACCGTCAAATCACGGGTCCGGGTCCCTTTACCCAAAATGTTGACCAAAGTCAACTTTAATCATATTAATATCAAAATTCATCAATTTTTACACAGAATTCATATTTAAGCTCTTCCGGCTACGCGCCCGGACTGCGCACGCAAATCGAGGCGACCAAAAGTGAGGTTTTCAAGACTTCGGAAGCGCGGAAAAGAGAGAAAACAGGTGATGATCCCTTTGGGTCGTCACAAAATATATATATATATATATATAATATATATATATATATATATATAATATATATATTATATATATAATTTTGAGAAACACAACTACAATAATACTTTGTCTAAACAAATTGCGAATTTTAAAATATTTCATGAAACTTACTTTTTCCCAATTGTACTATGGTAAAGCAAATGAGATACATAGCCACATAGGTAACTCAATTCGCAGTTCCCAACGCACTACTTAAGTGTCTACTAGGACGGCTTTTCTTGTCTCGATGAAGGCGAGTAGGAATATAACGGTAAAAATTTATTCACACCGATACTTATATTAACATATAGGTGCATGACTTGTGCTTATAAATAAAATTTTTCTTATTTAATATTAAATTATATATATATATTTATCTATTTATTTAACAAAATTAATTTAACTAAACAAATTAATATAGTTTGATGTAAATATTTGTGATTGTGAATTTTTGCCTCTGAATAACAAGGCATCATCATTTCAGAAAATAGAATCCAATCATTTCATTAAGCACCTTATGTTTCTTTATTGCACAGACATGACGGGTGCTATCATTAATTGCCTCTTTAGTTCATCATTAAGCTTATGGCGAAAAGCACGCCACGCTTAATTTCATTCCCTTTCATCTTTTTATTAGAAGAAAACGAAATACACTTCTATAATAGTATCTCTGTATAATAATACTTTATTATAGAAATCAGCTTTTCTCGGAACCAATTTACATGTTATGTTATAATATATATTATCTATAATAATACTTCGCTATAATAATCGAAAATATCTGGAGCAAACGAAGATGTTATACAAAGAGGTTTAATTGTACCATGTAGGGGTGTTCATGGTTCGGTTTGGATCGATTTTTCCCTAAAAAGGAAACCAAACCAAGTAAGTCGGTTTTTCAAATATTAGAACCAAAACCAAACCAATTAAGTCGGTTTTTCTCGATTCGATTTATGTCGGTTTTTCGGCTTTTTCGGTTATTTGTCGGTTTCTTCTTAAATATAAGACATACACTACCAAACACATATTCCGGCGACCACATTTTCAATGTAACACTGTCAAATCAATTGCCCTTTGAGAAATCTATTATTTACCAAGATATATTGATGATAATTGAATCAAATAGTGATGAATAATTTAAGGACTCAATTAAAAATATATTATTTTTAACACGAAATAGATTCTTACACTAAACAAAAGAAAACTACCAATCAAACTAGAATGTATAGGTAAAGAACTATATTAAAAGTGCAAGCTATTAACATTTACCATAATTTTTTTCAAACTTTGTATAACAATATACACATATATAGGTGTAATAATAAATTTGAAATAGCTAATCCTATAGTCGGTTTGGTTCGGTTTTTTTCTGATTAAAACCAAAACCAAACCAAATTTGATCGGTTTTTAAAATTCAAAACCAAAACCAAACCAAACCAAAAAGTATCGGTTTTTTTGCTCAGTTTGGTTTGGTTTTCGGTTTGGTTCGGTTTTTCGAGTTTTTATGAACACCCCTAGTACCATGAATGAAATCACCAATATACACTCACACCTTTCTATAACAACATTTCTATATAACAATCATTTATTATAAAAGTCAAGTTTTTTTCCAAACCGATTTGTATGTTACGTTATAATATATATATTTTCATAACAATACTTCACTATAATAGTAAAAAAGAAAATACTGAAATAAATGAGGCTGGTATAAAAAGGTATGATTGTATGAGCAAATTGCAATGTGCCATGTAGCTGAATTAAAGTCTTCGTATATTTTTAAAAGTTTCGTGTTTTTTTTTTCTTTCTATTTTTTGGGAAAGAATGGTCTCAGAAAAGAAAAAGAGAGGGAAAAAAAGCTTGTTTTTTTTTTTTAAAAGAAAAATTACAATCTGCATTACGTTTATGTATGCTTTTTGAAAGTTAATTAGTATTATTTGAAGAAATTGAATAAAGAATGATAGGATTAGATTCTTGATCTAAAAGTATGAGAATATTTTTCTATATAAAGAATAAACAAAGTTTAAATGGATAACTCTGCGCACTTGTAAATTAATTTAAATCTTTTTTACGCTAAAGTTGAAAGGAGTGAGGTTTAAAATTAGTTAATTTTGTTGTTATTCGGACAGAATGTTTCCCAGTTCATTGTTACATCATTAAGACAAATAAAACAAGAGTAACAATTAAGGAGTAATAAAATAATAATTTGTCCATCAAAGGAACACGAGAGTCTTAGGAGGAAATGATAATATGTCTTGGTAACCAAATATAACAGCCAAAAACATGCACCTACCTTAACTTCATTAGTTGAGATCTGTTAAGCTGATTGGATTTCATGCAGATTATCAAACTGATTACTAATGTGAACTATATATTATCTTAAAGCTATTACAATGTTAGGAACTTAGGATATATGTCAGACACATGTGTTCAAAATTCTTTCCTAAAATGATTAAGATTATAAAAATCTTGTATAACAGCAACCTCTTCCATGCTTTGGCCACCAACCGCTTAAATTACTAAAATAAAGCATGAAATTTGTTAACTTACTAAACTTTGTATACGGTTAAAATCACGCTTGCTCGATTTTGCCACTAAATCGAGATTAGGGAATAACATTGAGGGTCAGCCCCATAATGGATCAGGCTAGAGTACGAAGACAAAGTATCGAGTTCAAGAATCGGAGTGCTCGTCGAGATCGAGGCCATCAGCGATCGAGACCTAATATGATCGACTTCGAACGAAGCGCAATAACGGAAAGGCAGAATATCCGTAACCGGTCGGAGATCACGGTAGATATCCCGGAACGGAACAAATCAAGGGCCATTGTTTAGGCTAATCATGGGATTTACTTATGTAATTAGAACTGTACCATAACTATGACTCCTCTGCTATATAAAGAGGGCCGTAATCATTTTTTAAAAGACTTACATTCATATAGATCAAGGCAATATAATATTTCTCTCTTTCTCTGGTTTATCAACTTGTTGTTCTTTAACTGTTCTTACTTTACTAAGTTCGAGGGCGTTGTCCAAGCATTGGTTTGTTTTACATTCTTGTCAATTCCCATCACTTATCTTAAAGTTAATCAATTGGTATTAGGTGAAATCACGTATCCTTAAAACTACATTATAAGTTTAATTGTTATCCAGTTTTTAGGGTAAACAGTTTAGCGCCCACCGTGGGGCTAAGGATAATAGTGATTGCCTAGTATTAATCCTCCTAACACACACTGATTTTACACTTGTTCTTGTAAGTGTCTTTGATTTCAGGAATCAACATGTCAAACTCTCAAGAAGCGCCCACTCACACAGACACCGGCCTTGGTCTTCATGGCGAGAACGAGCACATAGTTGCCCCGGGAAACGGAGTACCTCCAATCAATCCCGATGGGCCACATGCCATAAATCCAATGGATGTCAATTCTCGTGTTGCGATTCATGGAAATTTAGGTGTCGACCCTGAAAATAGCGTCCGCAGAGACGTCTGGGCAGCCGATCAGAATGCACAGAGCGGTGAAGAAGGCGGGATTAGCCTTCGAATGATATTTGAGATGTTACAAACTCAGTAGGCTGCAATAGCGGCAACTCGAGAATCGGGCACCAAGCAGAATCAAACTCGATACATCACAGGAAGTTGTTCATAGGGTCGAACCTATACAGGAGAAATTGAACAATAATGGATCAGGAATTGACCCGCCGTCATGAAGATGCTCGAGGAGCTCACTAAACGGATAGAATCAGGTGAAAGGAAAATCGAGGCTAATGACAAAAAGGTAGAAACGTACAACTCACAAATTGACCAAATACCGGGGGCATCCCCGATCCTAAAGGGTTTGGAATTGAAGAAGTTCGTGCAGAAGCATTTTCCTCAAAGCGTGGCTCTGAAGCCCATTCCTAAGAAGTTCCGTATGCCGAGCATCCCCAAATACAACGGGACCACCGATCCTAATGAACACATCACTTTGTACACATACGGAATAAAGGGAAATGACTTAGAACATGATGAGATTGAATCCGTTTTGTTGAAGAAATTTGGAGAAACTTTATCGAATGGGGGCAATTATATGGTACCACAATTTGCCGCCCAATTCCATCGACTCTTTCGCCATGCTCGCTGATTCGTTCGTAAAGGCACACGTTGGAGCAATAAAGGTCGCGACCAAGAAGTCGAACCTCTTTAAAGTGAGACAAAAGGGCAATGAAATGCTAAGGGAATTCGTATCTCGACTTCAGATGGTACGATGGAGCTACCCCCGCTTATCGATGATTGGGTTGTCTAAGCCTTTACTCAGGCTTTGAACGAGCAAAGTTCGGTAGCATCACGTCAACTAAAGCAGAATTTGATTGAATATCCAGCGATGACCTGGGCCGATATGCATAATCAATACCAGTCAAAGATCAGAGTCGAGGATGATCACTTGGGAGCCCCGTCCGGTTCCGTTTACCCAAATAGATTCAAAGGCAGGATTCTAAGAGACATCGACAGAGAGCCCCGATCGAGCAAAGATCGGTACCAACCATATAGCGCAGATCATAGACACAACGGACCAAGACGTAATCCCGTTGAAATGATCGAGGTCAAAATTCCCGAGGGCTCATGCGTAAGAGTGGTTTCGATAAACATGTCGAGCCTAAAGAAGCGCCACGGTTAGCAGGATACAACTTCAGCGTTGATGCTTCAGGTATTGTGTCAGCCATTAGACGAATCAAGGATACTATGTGGCCTAGACCCCTACAGACCGATCCAGCTCAAAGGAATCCAAATCATATGTGCAAGTACCATGGAACCCATGGTCAAAGAATCGAAGACTACAGACAGGTAAGGGAGGAGGTAGCTCGTTTATTCAATGAGGGAAACCTTCGAGAGTTCTTAAGTGACCTAGCTAAAAATCACTTCAAAGACAGGGATGCAAACAGGGAAAAAATGAAAGGGAAGAACCGTAGCATGTGATTCATATGATCGTCGTTGGGGTCGATGTTCCTTAAGGCCCGATATTCAAACTCACCAAAGTGACAATCATAAGGGAGAAACGTACTCGAGATTACTTACCAGAGGATACCTTATCTTTCAACGATGAGGATGCAGAAGGAATCAAACAACCTCACAATGACGCACTGGTAATATCTATCCTTATGAATAAAATTCAAGATAAACGTGCGTTGGTTGATCCAAGTAGCTCGGAAAACATTATTCGATCGAGGGTCGTAGAGAAGATCAGCCTTCAGGATCAAATCGTGCCTGCAGCTCGAGTGCTCAACGGTTTCAACACGGCAAGTGAAACCACCAAAGAGGAAATCATGTCGCCAGTAAACTTGGCCGGAACTATCCAGGAAACGAAGTTTCATGTAATCGAAGGTGATATGAGATACAACACGCTGCTCGGGAGACCTTGGATCCATAATATAATGGGGGGTACCTTCAACACTTCATCAAGTCTTGAAATTCCCAACACCGGAAGGAATCAAAATGGTGTACGGCGAACAACCAGCAGTCAAAGAGATGTTTGCAATTGATGAGGTGATACCAGTACCGACTCTAACATCAATAAAGGGACCAAGGTCGAAGGAAAAGCAGGAAGTCAAATAGCAACCACAGTCGCCAACCTCGACTAGATCGGAACAGTAAGAAACCATCGAGGATGATGATTATATGATACCTCGAACCTTCGTAATCCCCGATGATTTCGATGCCACAAAGTCAACGGTTGAAGAGCTGGAACAAGTCATACTAATCGAGCACCTTCTTGATCGAAAGGTATACCTGGGCACGGGGTTAACTCCCGAGCTCAAGGAAAAGATCATTAAATTCCATATAAAAAATATGGATTGTTTTGCTTGGTCCCACCTTGACATGACATGGATCCCACCGGAGATTACCGCTCATCGACTGAGTTTGGACTCGAAGTTCAGACCGGTAAAGCAAAAGAGAAGGACACAGTCCGAGGTTAAGCATGCATTCATCAAGGATGAGGTAACCAAACTTCTCAAAATAGGGTCCATTCAGGAAGTAAATTATCCTGAATGGCTAGTAAACGTAGTCGTAGTCGCTAAGAAAGGGAATAAACTCAGAATGTGCGCAGACTATAAAGACTTAAACAAAGATGCCCTAAAGATTCTTTTCCTTTGCCGAATATCGATTGCCTGATCGATGCCACGGTCGGCCATCCTCATCTTTCTTGATGCCTACTATGGGTACAACCAAATACAAATGAACCCGGAGGATCAGGAAAAGACTTCATTTATCACTAAGTACGGTACTTATTGCTATAATGTAATGCCGTTTGGGCTAAAAAATGCTGGTGCTACTTATCAACGCCTAGTAAACCGAATGTTCGAAGAACAAATAGGTAAATCGATGGAGGTTTATATTGATGAGATGCTAGTTAAGTTCCTGCACGCAGAGGACTATTTGACACATTTGCAGGAAACCTTCAACATATTAAGAAAATACAACATGAAGCTCAACCCCGAGAAATGTGCGTTCGAGGTCGGTTCATGCAAGTTCCTTGACTTTATGGTGTCAAATCGGGGAATCGAGATCAACCCCGATAAAAATCAAGGCAAACGAAGATATCACAGTTGTGGACATCATTAAGGCCGTACAAAGATTTACAAGGCGGATAGCCATTTTAGGTCGGTTCATCTCGAGGTCTTCGGATCGAAGTCATAGGTTCTTCTCACATCTCAAAAAGAAGAGCAATTTTACTTGGACCCCGGAATTCCAACAGGCTTTGGAAGAATTAAAGCGGTATCTTTTGAGCCCACCATTGCTTCACACTCTAAAAGCGGACGAGCAACTCTACTTGTATTTGGAAGACTCGGAGGTCGCGGTAAGTGGTGTCTTAGTTCGAGAAGAGCAAGGTACGCAATAACCTGTTTACTATGTTAGCCGAACTTTAGGTGAGGCCGAAACCCGGTACCCACACTTAGAAAAATTAGCGCTTGCCCTAATAAGCGCCTCTAGGAAATTAAAACCTTATTTTCAATGTCATCCTATCTGTGTTGTAACCACCTACCCCCTTCGCAACATTCTACACAAGTACGAACTCTCGGGTCGACTGGCCAAATGGGCCGTTAAAATTAGTGGGTACGATATCGAGTATCAACCCGGAACGGCCATCAAGTCTCAAATCTTAGCACACTTCGTGGCCGACTTCACACCAGCCCTCGTACCCGAGGTCGAAAAGGAACAATTGCTAAAGTCGGGTACATCCTTGGGGGTGTGGACCCTTTTCACAGATGGTGCTTCAAATGTGAAGGGGTCCGAGCTAGGCATTATTTTGAAGCCACCCACAGGCAATACGATTAGGCAGTCTATCAAAACTTCAAAATTGACTAACAATGAGGCCGAGTATGACGCCATGATTGCAGGTCTCGAGCTAGCGAAAAGCTTAGGAGCCGATGTCATCGAGGCCAAGTGTGACTCCCAACTTGTGGTAAATCAAGTCAACAGAACTTTTGAGGTTCGGGAAGATCGGATGAAGAGGTACTTAGACAAGTTACAAGCGTCTCTACATCGATTTAAAGAATGGACACTACAGCACGTACCTCAGGAACAAAATGGCGAGGCTGATGCCCTTGCAAATTTGGGGTCGTCAATCGAAGATAATGAACTGAGCTCGGGGACTGTCGTGCAACTTTCAAGGTCAGTGATCGAAGAGGGCCATGCCGAAATAAACTCCACAAGCCTAACTTGGGATTGGAGAAACAAATATATCGAGTATCTAAAAAGCGGGAAGCTTCCATCGGATCCTAAGGAATCAAGGACTCTTCGAACAAAGGCCGCACGATTCACATTGGCCGAATATGGAACATTATACAGAAGGATGGTTGATGGACCGTTGGCAGTATGTTTAGGTCCGGGAGACACGGATTACGTTCTACGAGAAATTCACAAAGGTACTTGCGGAAACCATTCCGGCGCCAAATCACTGGTTCACAAAGTCATCAGAGCGGGATACTATTGAATCGATATGGAAAAAGACACTAAAGAATTCGTTCAAAAATCCGACAAGTGCCAAAGACATGCGCCGATGATACACCAACCCAGAGAGCAACTTCATTCGGTCTTATCCCCGTGTCCATTCATGAAATGGGGGATAGAGATCGTCGGTCCTCTGCCATCGGGCCCAGGTAAAGCTAAGTTCATTTTATTTATGACTGACTATTTCTCTAAATGGGTTGAAGCATAGGCTTTCGAGAAAGTCAGAGAGAAAGAAGTTATAAACATTATCTGGGATCACATCGTATGCCGATTTGGGATACCGCCGATATAGCATGCGACAATGGAAAACAATTTATCGGCAGCAAAATAATGAAGTTCCTCGAAGATCACAAGATAAAAAGGATATTATTGACGGCGTATAATCCTAGTGGGAACGGATAGGCTGAATCAACGAACAATACCATCATTCAGAACCTAAAGAAAAGTTTGAACGACGCTAAGGGGAAATGGAGAGAAATTCTGTTCGAAGTCCTTTGGGCATATCAGACAACGACAAAATCCAGTACGGGGGCAACGCCGTTCTCTTTAGTATATGGCGCCGAAGCTCTAATCTCGATCGAAGTTGGGGAACCAAGCGTCAGGTTTCGATACACAATGGAAGAATCAAATCACGAGGCTATGAACACAAGCCTCTAATAGCTAGACGAAAAATGGAAAGTCGCACTCGTTCGAATGGCTGCCCAGAAAAAGTGAATCGAAAGATATTATAATCGAAGAGCCAATCTTCGACACTTTAAAATAGGGACTTAGTTCTGAGAAAAGTCACCCTCAACACTCGAGATCCAAACGAGGGGAAACTCGGTCCGAATTAGGAAGGACCACATCAGGTCCTCGATGTCATCGGAAAGGGATCTTACAAACTTGGCACAATGGACGGCGAACAATTGCCAAATAATTGGAACATATCACTCCTCAAACGATATTATTGCTAAGGTATGACTTTCCCCCTTTTCATTTGTGTTTAATACTAACTTGTTGCAGGTGTTCGATCGAAGACGTCGAGAAATCCTTCAACACGAAGACCTTAGGTTTTAAAGCACGCGTTGCACTCTTTTTCCCTTAGATCGGTTTTTATCCTAAATGGGGTTTTCCGGCGAGATTTTTAACGAGGCAACAATTATTTGTGCTACCTAGGGACAATTCAATAGTATCCGAGGCTTCTTTACAATCAACCTCAAATACCAGGGGGCATCACCCTCGGCTGTTATGTTCTCAAAAAAGGTACTCCGTATCAACAAGTCTCGATAGGTAAAAGTTTGTAAAGGGCTAAACGGTCGAATGAACTGTGTCCTTGTAGATTACTCGAGCCCCGATAACAAAACATGTACGCATGAATGATCTATTGAAAGAAGTATTTTTTCCTTACCAGATGTTCCATGCCTTAGTGAAATTTCTACTTTACTTATGATCTATGTGTCAATCGCAACTAAAGCTCGAGCTGCCAACCCCGTACTCAGGGACTGCCGTCCAAAAAATCGACATGCTTGAATTACTAAACTTCGATACAATAAGACCTTGTAAAGGCAACTCTCGATTTTATAGGCCATGGCCATCCCACTCGGGGACTGGTACTTCGAACAAGTTCGAAGTATTATTGAGAAACAAGCCCAAAGGGCAAATCTCAAGTTAAAGGCTACAGCCAAACTAACAGGTTCGGAGGCATCCGAATTCAGTAATAAAATAGGCCTTCAAATATTTTCACAAAACCGATTAAAAAAGGCTACCCTCATCCAAAATTACAAAGGGTATCGATAACATCAACTCTCAAAAACCTTAAGGGGTACCAAATTGTTCGAACTCTCAAACAAACTTATGCTAAGGCATAACAGAGTTTTTCGATAACTCTAACCCTCGAGAATCCTGATGGGTACAGAGTTACCTCATGCTAAGGCATAATAAATTCTTATATGATTAAAACTTTTTAAGTCGAAAAGGGAAGAAGCCACTCTTTTGAGGCCATATCGGCCCAATTCGAAGAGCCTAAGGGCCATTATATTTTTGGGTTCGAGAATTAACCCTCGCTCAACCGAAACCTAAGGTTTTTTTCTACTCCGAGTTTGAGCAAATACTCACTCGATTCTAGAGACTATACTAGTTAGACTTCCATCAAATAGCTAAGTTTCAAATTCGCAAGCAAAATTTTCACAAGACAACGAAGTGAGTCAAAATCCTCGCAAGATAGAAAGTATATAAGGCGAAAAGCAAAACAGAGTTTTCACAAAACAGGAATTGGAGACGATTCGGAAAGAAAAGGGATCTTTCATATATGCAAAAATATTTACAAAGACCACTCTGGGCCTTACACAAAAAATCCAAAAAATAAAAAGTTTTAAGTGCCTAATCTTCCCCGGGAGCCTCATCTTCACCCCCTCCACTCTCGGATCCACTCGAGCTCCCGGAACCATCATCGTTAGAGAGCAAAGCTTTGACTTCGTCCTCTAGCACCTTCGCGTTCTCGATGTCGATAGTAAGGTCAAAGCCACAAGCATGAATCTCCTCGAGAGTCTCTCTCCGAGACTGGTATTTGGCATGCTCAGCAACGCAGAATGATCGAACCTGAGCAGCATCGGAAATCTCCTTTGCTCGAGCATGATCGGCTTCAGTATCAGCTCGGTAGACGGCCACGACCGCCTCCACATCGGCCTTTACTCTTTCTGCCTCAGATGTGGCCTTTTCAAGCTCAACGGCCAACCGAACCTCGAGCTCCTCAATTTTCTTGGCTCGATCCAACCTCTCCTCTTTCATGCTTTGGAGTTGACGTTCGCCGAAGATAGCTGGGCCCGAGCAGTGTCTTTCTCTGAGGCAAGGCAGTCCATATTCTGCTTCCACCCCAAATTCTTCGCTTCCTTCATCTTGGCCTCCTCGCAAAGTTGCTCGATCTTTTAGGCCCTCTGCTGAACCTGCAAGATTGAAGTGTTAGTCATCGTCTTCGGATTAGTAAAACAAGCTTCCAAAAAATTGCATTACCTACTCAATCAGGTCGGTTTTCCCTTTGTGAGTTGTTGCAAATTCAAATCTGAGGTCCTTGATTTCCTCTTCTTTTTGTCCGATAGAAGTTTTAGGGCATCCCTCTCCACCGTAAGCCTTTTAAGGTCAGCCTCACACCGCTTCAGCTCTGCCCGGGATTTAGAAAACGCTTCCCGATGAAGCGTCAAGGCCTATGAAGAAATAAAGGAAAGTCACACAAGAAGAAATAAAGACAAGGATGATATTAACAAAGGGAGCTAAGGCTTACCTAACTCAAAAGTCGAAGGGCTTCATCAAAGATACTCGATGCATCATCCAGATCGGAAGTCTCCTCGACCCCCGTGAAGCAGCCACGAAAAAGGTCTTCCCCTTTGTGGGTCGTTCCCACGTCGAGGGTCTCGATGGCATGTGCTTCCTGAATTTTCCCCTCAAAAAATGTTGGGA
Source organism: Nicotiana attenuata (assembly GCF_001879085.1). Taxonomy (NCBI): domain Eukaryota; kingdom Viridiplantae; phylum Streptophyta; class Magnoliopsida; order Solanales; family Solanaceae; genus Nicotiana; species Nicotiana attenuata. Next base: position 257,426 of record NW_017671231.1, read on the forward strand.
GGGGCGAATCTTTAATGTTTATTGCCCCAAGCGAGTCACTCGGGGTGTTCTCTTCGTTTTGAAAGGCCTCAGAACTGGCCCCTTCAGGTACATCCACTAGTTTCCCATCACGGCGGGGGGCACCCTCAGCCTCTGATGACTCGAGGACTTTGCTCGGGCCATCTACTGAGATCCCCTCGGTTCGAGGTTGAACCTCTTCGCTCATCATTGGCTCAACGGCCTTTGGGACCTCGGCGCTCCTCTTTCGAGCCACCAGCTCGTAGCCAACATCTTCATTCTCCTCTTCTTAATCTTGTAGTTGTTGAACTGCATTTTCAGACAGGAGCAGTGGTATCTTTCTTCGACTTACGAGCCTTGTTCTTTTGGGATTTGGAGTATCGAAAGGCGAGACCCTTTTTCTCTTTTTCTCTTTCGACAGCTTCAGAACCTCCTCTTTCCCGGGTGGAGGCGGCCTCAATAGCATTGTCCCCGAGACCTTTACGAAAGGAAACCAAGTAGAAATAAAAAAGAGATATTTTAGAGAAGAACGTCAAACACACAAAAATAAACTTACTGTGATTTTTAGCCTCCCATCGCCCCCTTGCCAAATCACGCCACGAGCGCTCGGCGTGTGAAGAGGTCGATGCCAGTTTCTGAACCCAGCCCTCAAGGTTCGGAATTGCACCAGGCACCCAAGAGACCGTTGCGCCATAAGAAAAAATGTTGATAAGAAAGGTAAAAGAAGCAAAACAATCAACAGAAGCTATTGGTGGGTTGGTACTTACGCTTCATGTTCCATTCTTCGAGGAATGGTATCTTCTCGGTCGGGATTATATCATAAGTCCTCACTCGGACAAACCGGCTCATCCATCCTCGATATTTGTCCTCGTCTATGCTTGAGAACAATATTTTTATGGCCCGGCGTTGAAGCCTTATTAATCTGCCTCGATAGAGACATGGGCTATACAGTCTAACGAGATGGTCAAGGGTGAAAGACATCCCTTCGACCTTGCTCACGAAGAATCGGAGCAAAATAACGATGCACCAAAAAGTGGGGTAGATTTGGCCTAGGGTTATGTGATATTGGCAGCAGAAGTCGATAATAACGGGATCGACGGGACCCAGCGTGAAAGGGTAAGTGTAAACACTTAAAAACCCTTTCACATAAGTGGTAATATCCTCCTCAGGGGCAGGAATCACCACCTCTTTGTTTTTCCAATGGCAATCTTTTTTCACCTGCTCAAGATCGCCCTCAGTTATCGAGCATATGTATCTCGACATTGGCTCACATCGGCCAGGGACCGACGAGGTTTTCTCAACTTTAAAATCGGAAGTAAGATCGCATGACCCGGGAATACACTCTTCGATGCATGGCTCCACCAGCATTTTATCACCGGCCGACCGCGATGAAGAGGCTTTTTCCTTTTGAGGAATTTTGATGTTTTCGCCATTGTTATATGAGTTCAAAGAAAGAAGAATATGAAACTTGTTGTTTTAAGAAAAGATTGGCCAACGGGATTTGAAGAACCTGTAGAATTGATAATCTTGAACGGAGTAGAAGAGTTTTTGAAGATTAGGAGAAATTTTGAAAGTAAAGTTTGAGAAAATTATGAAGATGATCTATTTATAATATTTGCTATGAAAGTTTGAAAACACTAGTGGCGACCGTCTACTGACGATCATTAATGATTTTGGGAACTGTACAGACGCGACGCTTCAGTCGCTTCCGTCACTTACGTCACGAGGGTGACGTCATAATTGGTCGAGGTACAAAATTGAAAGGCTCAGTTCGTTTCTTCTCATTACACTCCAATAAACGAGGGGGCTATCTGTATACGGTTAAAATCAGGCTTGCCCGATCCTGCTATTAAATCGAGACCAGGGAATAACATCGAGGGTCAGCCCCGTAATGGATCAGGCCAGAGCACGAAGACAAAGTATCAAGTTCAAGAATCGGAGTGCCCGCCGAGATCGAGGCCATCAACAATTGAGACCTAATATGATCGACTTCGAGCGAAGCGCAATAACGGAAAGGCAGAATATCCGTAACCGGTCGGAGATCACGGCGGAAATTCCGAAACGAATCAAATCAAGGGCGATTGTTTAGGCTAATCATGGAATTTACTTCCGTAATTAAAATTGTACCATAACTAGGAGTCCTCTGCTATATAAAGAGGGCCCTAATCATTTTGTAAAAGACTTACATTCATACAGATCAAGGCAATATAATATTTCTCTCTTTCTCTGGTTTATCAACTTGTTGTTCTTTAACTGTTCTTACTTTACTAAGCTCGAGGGTTCATCAGCTCGAGGGCGCTGTCCAAGTATTGGTTTGTTTTACATTCTTGTCAATTCCTATCACTAATCTTTAAGTTAATCAATTAGTATTAGGTGAAATCATGTATCCTTAAAACCACATTATAAGTTTAATTGTTATCCAGTTTTTAGGGTAAACAAACTTATTTTCTGATCCAATGAATTAATGAAGTTGATTAAATAATGGTTCTTTAAATTGAGACCGAAATTCCCAACATAGCAGTATTAGTTTTGGGGAAAAACATTTCAGAACTATTCATCTTCCAAAAAACAAAAAAGTTTTTTTCCTCAATATCTTTTCTAACGTCATATTTGATGAATATAAATATTAATATATACAACTTTTTATCAATATAAGAATATAGCGGGAAACTTGGGACATTATTGATCAACTTAGGAAAAAGACTAAGGAATATACTCCTTATAGTTGCCTGTAATTTTCAAGATATGTAGCTTCTTTTAAATGATTGCTTGTAATAGTTATTCCATGTGTGGTTTTCACCTCAATTTCCCAATTGCTTATTGGAGTGTAACTTGCCTTTTATTTTTATTTGCAACTTTAAGTACGTTTTATCCAGAGTGGTTGCTTAGGATGTAGATTTGTACCAAAAGTTTCAAATTCGAACTTGAGAATAAAGTCGTTTTTGATAGAAAGCTCATTATCTCCCTAAGTTCAAATGAAAACTTTTCGAGACGAATGTTTTTTTTAGTTTTTCTCATAATATAAAAAGAGCATCAAATTGAGATTATACCTGATGCATTATGAGTAGAGGTGGCAAAATGGTTAAAAGAAAACAGTTATTCACCCATATTATCCATCAAAAATTGGTTGGATAATGAACCATTTAAAAACAGGTCGAATATGGATAAAGAACCATATTATCCACCTAGAAAATGGTTACCAAATGGATAAGTAATGTGTTTAACTTTTACATTTGTAAAGCCTCAAATTGGAGTTCTTCAAGTTTGGAAGACAAGGAATTCTCTCATAAGTGATCATATCCATATTATCCGCCGGATAAACTCGTTTTTTTTCGTCTCAAATACGGGTCGGATAATTTATCCATTTTTTAAATTATCTATTTTGACCCGCTCATATCCGACCCGATCCACACGTTTGCCACCCCTAATTATGACCTTCCAAACAACCCAAATGTTAGTTTGTATTCTTGGACTTTCTATACGAGGAGAAGAAGCAAATGCGTCATTTTCACGTTATAAAAAACATAATGCAAGTCAAATTGCATAATTGATTATTATAATAGATTTATTTATTTAATGACATGATCTTTGTTCAAACTTTAAAGTAAAGAGCCAAAGAGGGGAGACAATCCTTGCTCTTTTCTCAAAATCGGATGTTCCCTACGGGACGGAACACACCTTACTTGAACTTGAGTGTACCATTTTTCAATCTTAGACTGCAAATACCACGTGATGGGATAGCAAGCAACAACAAGAGTTAACTATATGTCAGGTAATAGTGGCGAAGTTAAAAAATTCAATAACAATGTGCAATAATTGTCTGATCACAGTAGCGAAGCTAGAAAAATTAATAAGGGTGTCCAAATTTGAACACCCTTTGTCAGTGGGCTATCCAAGGTTATTCAAAGCCTTTTTTTAGTCAATATCAGCGAAACATGTTCAGTTGACCATCCTTGACCACACATATAGCTTCGCCCCTGTGTCCGGACTTCGAGTCTTAGATATAATGTTATTTTTATTAAGAGCGATTTATCCTTCAGTTTGAACCTTTTCAGTATGATTTTAAATTTATTTGGACATTAATACGAGTATCAGATATCGGATAGGAAACCAAAAAAATTTGTAACAAGCAAAGTCACACTCCCAAGGAAGCAAGGCGCACTCCATGCGATAAAATCCACTAGCGCCGGTAACTGGACCCCTTTTTGTTTATTCAAGTTAGGCCCCATAAATAAATAATAAATAAAGTTAGGTCCCATATATTACTTTACACTACAATAGAAGATACAACAACATCTGAATTGTAAAAAATAATTTCTGGGCGGTCCATACAAAATTTTTACTCCCTCTGTTCTAGTTTATGCGAACCTATTTCCTTTTTGGTCCGTTTCAAAAAGAATGATCCCTTTCTAAATTTGATAATAATTTAACTTAAACTTTCAATTCTACCCTTAATGAAAAGTTTTTATAACCACACAAATACTCTGGGCCCCTTGTTGACTTGTTTAGGATCACAAATTTCAAAAGTCTTCATTTTTTCTTAAACTCCATGCCCAGTCAAACAAATTCACATAAATTGGAACGGAAGGAATACCAGATTTCATCTCATAATCAACACGTTTGACAAATCTAGTCAAAGGCATTATATAGAAGAAAGAAAATGATAGGCACAAGTAGACTAGGTCCTTTGAACCTGTTCGGCCGAAGTGGCTATCACACCAAAGAGGAATATGAGTGATTGATATTTGGAGTAGGTACTATGTCTATTTATTGTTTTAACATCTTAAACTTGTTCCCATTTTGGAGAAAATTGTTTTAATTACTATTAGGATTTTAGAGATACAATATAAGTTTGAGTCCTTTTTGCACATAAGGTATAACCTAATAGTCAATGAAGTTAGGCGCAAATATTGGATAGACCAAAGGTTCAATTAATCTCATTAAACAATAAATTTAGGTGATTTTTTCCTATTTGTCTAAGTTACGTTTTGGATGGATAAAGTTACTGGTGGAAGATGATACATATAGCAGGTGGAATAGTTCGACTTCGAGACGCACGAGAGTTGGTTCCACCATAAAAAAAAAAAAAAAAAGAGTAGTTCTTTTCACTTGACCTTCCTTTATCTTTTTGTATGTACTTCTCATTGTTGCTCGGGAAGGAAAGGGATATTCGTTTTAAAAGTTTAAATGAAAATATACTTGAGAGTTTGCATAACAAGCAGATGCGGATCCAAGCTTTGAAAGTGGCGGGGCACCACTATCGAATAAAAATTTAGCTGATGCTAGAGCAGCAATTGAACCTAGGCAGCACATTAAAAGTCAAGTTGTGCCTCCCCTTCCCCTCCAAATCTACCAATATAGTTGCCTAAGCTTTGAATTTTAGGTNATATATATATATATATATATATATATATATATATATATATATATATATATATATATATATATATATATATGCTACCTGCTCCGGAGTACGTGTAGCAGGAGTCTGGGCTCTGAGAAGTGGCTGGCGCTACAAGAAGCAATCCTGCTCGAGTGACACTCTCCGTGAGGCCCACCAATTGGACCAAAGCGTCCTGAAGAACTGGGGTGGCAATAAATCCCTCTGGGACTTGAGCTAGGCCCACTGGAGCTGCTGGGGCCGGAACCTCCTAGTCAAAGCCGACCTGAGGCTCCGCCACTGGTGCTGCTGCTCGGGGCTGAACTCTGCCCCTACCTCGGCCTCTAGCACGACCTCGTCCTCTGCCCCTAGCGGGAGCTGCCTGGGGCTCGGACTGCTGATCAGTAGATGAGGAAGCGCGTGTTCTCGCCATCTGCGAGAAAGCAGAGTAGAAGTTCAATTAGCATTGAGAAACCAAACCGCACGATATTGAATGTGCAAGTCTTTAGAAGCTTAGCACAATATATGAGTATTTCAGGAGTTTACTTAATCTCTAGCACACTAGTAGAGAACTGATGATGGGCTATAATTGCATATTTTAGTCGCTTATTACACTCGAATTTACTGCACTTTAATTGAGTTTGCGCTTTAATCGCTAGTGTTTTGCACTAATTGTGTATTTTATGCCTTGTAGGTGTGATTCCGAGCTATATAGATGTTATGGAATGAATTTAAGTGATTTGAAGCTTTGAAGTCTGAGTAAAAGCTCAAGGAATTAAGCCGGGATCGTGTTCGGGGGTTAAATTTGATAATTAAGTACGAACGAAGACTTGAGGAGGCATATTGCGCACTGTCTAGTAAAATAGACATAACTTTTTGCTCAGAACTCCATTTGGGCTCCACAATATATGGTTGGAAATCTAACTCAAAGGGCTACAACTTTTATGTTTTACGTTTTTCCAAATTCCAAACGGAACAGGGTGAAAAACCGCGGTTCCACCGCGACCGCTGCAGAACCGCGGTAGAAGATGGTCGCGGACAACTGAAGAATCAGAGGGCATGTTTGGCCGCGGTTCCACCGCGACCGCGGTAAAACCGCGGCAGGAGGCGGAAATTTCAGGGACTTATGTGCAAAATACGGGATTTTAAGCCCTAAACCCTATATTAAACCAAGGAAGCCGGCCAAGAAAGAGAAGGGGACATATTTTGAGACATAGATTCGACCTAAGGAGGCAAGAACACATTGGGAGCAAGGCGGAGAATTCTTCTACGAGTTTTTCCTTCCTCCTCCTATTTTTCATTGTTGGTTATGACTTTTAGTATTGTAGTTTTATATACTATTATGAATAGCTAATTTGTTATCTAGAGTTTTGATAGAACATTTTGTAGGATAAATTCTTGTTATGTTTTTATATAATTGAGCCATAGCTTTTCTCTATTTGTTCAACTGCGTTTATATTGTGGTTGATTGAAGAGCTCTCAATTAGCTGTGCCTATTTAGTATGCATAACTCGGGAGAGTGCATATTTAGGTAATTGTTGAACAACACCACTCCCAGAGTATATGAGGGATCAATAACCGAGGGTTTAAAGGTGGGACTAGGGATAACGAAGCCTTGGGTGCGATCTGAAGTGAGCTGTATTAAAAGCGAGCTAGCGTAGCTCGGGAGAGTGCGTCTAGTAAATTGTCGTAATTACTCGGGAGAGATTTACGGTAATAAGAGTGCTCATGATCGGTAGAGAATACTTAGGCGAAATTATAGAAGACATAGCGGGAAGGATTCCGAAAATTGGGAAAATCATAACTTTAGACCTCCTTAATTTTTTCTCTAACCCTCAGTATCGTTAGTTGTTAATTTACTATTTTAATTTGTAGTTAATTAGTTAAACACAAGAATCTTAATATCTATAAGTTAGGAATTGTTCAACCTTGTCTTCTTGGTGATAGTGAACAGCTATAGCTAAACCTTAGTTCTCTGTGGGATTCGACTCCGGACTTGTAAACCGGATTATATTTGTAACGACCGCATTGTCCTTTTTATAAGGCATAGTTGGGCGTGATCAGGAACAAAAAATGATATATTGTACATTTCAAGGGTTTGCTTAAATTTTAGCATAATAGTAGAGAACGAGAAATGAAGAAGATTTTCTGGAAAATAGGAACCTTTTGTTTTGTTATTTGTATCAAAGTATTAAAATTTTCAACTGTTATACACCAATAGTACAAGTTCTATAACCATAACATCTAATGCCATTGATGTCTTAACTCAACTAGTTAATTATGTTGGAGTGCTATAACAGAAAAGGCCATGGGGTTCAACTCCTTTTAGTATTTGGATATTTGACTACCATGGTTGTGATTAATATTATAATGTAAAAAGACAATTTAGAAAATTAATACAATCACTACAATTATTCCTAAAATATTAAATACTTAACTAACCTAACCTTTACGCCAAAAAAAAAAAATATATAAAAAGATTTACAAAAATCCAACATCATGTGTCGTGGTCTCTTTGGGGACACCTTTTTTTTTTTTTTGAAAAAAAACAAACAAAAAAACATCATGTATATTGCTACAAACATTTTCAAATGGGCCAGTAGTACAGTTGTGTATAGAAAATCAATAATTTAATTATTTCAAAATAATAAATAACTCCTTGTAAATTAAACAGCGAAACTTTAAAAAAATAACATAATTAACCTCAAGTAAAGAGACAAAGTGAAAACAATGAAAAGATAAGATTCTTGTACACAATTAGATTAGATTAGCTATCTCCTAAGTCAAATACATCCAAATTCCAAGCTAACTACCAACCTCGTCCCCCCCCCCCCTCCACCCACCCAAACAAAAAAACTAAA